>NC_044905.1:80378772-80453626 GCF_001633185.2 Quercus lobata
ATCTAATAATTTCTGACGTAGCAAATCATTAAATCTTGGTTGCTTCACAAATTAGAAAGATCAAACAACTACGGATTTGATATCTAACCTAGCAGTAGATTGCAACAAATAATAAACTAATAGGCCTCCCAGTAATTAAACGAGAAAATCATGAAAATAGGCACAGAAGAACATTCGATATTTAAAGCATAAATTGAACAATAAAAACAAATTAGATCTCACAGTTTTATTGATTCCGAGGCTTCAGTTTTCTTCGACCAAGTATAAAAGTTTAGCCAAGTAGGGCCATGATGAAAACTCAAAAGAGAAAATCAGAGAAGAGGGGAGAGAGGCGTGTGTGTCCAAATCTAATTTCTCCTCCCCTTTTACACGTTAATTCCCCCTTTCCCATGCATACAAAATCTCCTACAAATATTCTAAATAATAATATCCAAATCTGACTAATTAAGGAAAAATATTAAAAATAAAACAGTCCTACTATAACTAGGAAAGTGGTGTTTTTCAGCTGGAATTTTTGTGCATCAAATCTGGAAGCTTCCAAAAATAAACTGCATTAGATCTGCGTATTAGAATTGCAGGCAAAGGAATATTCCAGAACGTCAACAGTGCAGGTGCAGCAACTTCAAGCCCAATTTCATCCTTGATGCATCTTGTGTCTCTCAAAACTCAAAACATGAAAGTTGTAGACCTTTGTCTTGGCGTTCCATATCATCTTGAATCATCTCAATTAGAGCTCGGATGAGAGAGTTATTCCAGGATTACGAAGCGATGTCAAAGCTGTCCAAAATCGCCCAATTAGCTACGTTTCGCACTTAATGCCTCCATTTGCATCCTAAATCAAAATATAAGAATAATGAGTACATTTAGGCACCAAATAAATATAAAAGACTAAACATTAATGGGAGAAAAATATAACATTTTGCATTCTCATCAGAATCCGAGCAACTAAACGTCGAGGTATGATAGAAGCGAGTTGCCGACTGTTAAAGTGCTCAATGAGTCCTGGTAGCTTGTGTAGGAAGGTACGCAGCCCAGGATCAAATGGGAAGCTCTTAACTGCCCATCGTAGTGCACGAATATTTTTGAGTGAATAACGAAGTTAAGCTCTCGAACTTGTACTACGTTTATATTTGGTTGAAATTTCTTGGAAATTGCAGTCGGAGATGGGGTACGAGTTAAAGAGATACTAAAAAATAAAAATAATAATAATATATGTATACATGAAATAATAATGCGGCCAAAGGAGAGAAAGGGGGGGGGGGGGAAGCACAATTTAGGTATGTCAAGGAGTCGGGAAAAGAAAATACCGACCTATTTGGCAAGGAGAGGTCGGGTAGGTCAGCTCGCCATTTAGCCAATTCCCGCTCACTCTCACATATTCCCCCGTCGAGTTCCTATTGGAGTCGCAGAGGCAAGATATCAACCTAACCATTGTGTTTCGAGTCTGAAGGTAATACCTATGCTTCAGACTCCCCTGAATGGTGTATAGGAAGTTAATGTCATGGTGGGTAAGGTTGAGGCCATACAATCGGTTAAGACGCCCCACACAGTTAACTACCCTATAAAAATTAGGCAAACACTGGTCGAGGCGAAGTCCGTAAAAACTAAGGGTTCTAAGCAACAAGGGATCTACTGGGAACCTAACCCCACCCTCAAGTATGGACATTAAAGGGAAAAATACTACATGGGGGAGCCTCTAGTCTTCTATATCTCCTTTGTGACAATACAATATGTCAACGTCACGAGGGATGTTGAACCTAACTCTGAAGGACTCTACGTCTGCTCTTGTTTTCAAAAGGTAAGAAAAATCGATTTCTTTGAACCTAACTAAGTTATGAGGAGATAGTTAGAGGGAAGAATACTTACTGAGTGACTTCTTGGAGAGGAGGATGGTCTTGGAGGGAGATTAAGAGCTTGGGAATAAGAGAAAGGCAATATTTTGAACTTAGAAGAAACTAAAGAAAACAAAAACATGAATTAGAAGGGGCATTATAAGAATAAGGGTCATTAATTGTAACTGCCCAAAACCAATTAATGCGTACCATCATGTCTCTTCACACTTGCCTCGATAAGCAAATCGTCAGACCATCTGGACCGTCCGATGCCTTAGATTCTACCATGTGCATAAAAGAAGCAAGCTGTCTTGTCCGTTACATTAATTAATCGACCATTGGCCTTCCTGAGGCATAATCGTCATTTCTTTTGGATAGGAAAGGAAAGACCCCCAACCACTGGGTAGGAGAACCCCGATCCTATCTTCACTTCACGAAAATAGGATCGTGGGGGGCTATTGTAGGAGCTCAGGCCCAAATGACCCAGAACAGCCCATATGTAGGGGTCTAGGCCCAAGTGACCCAGAATAGCCTAGGTGACCCAGGGCGGTTCGAGTAGCCAAGGCCCACTGTCGCTGGGCCAAGACTAGTTCACTGTTGGATGTGCTAAGGTCTAATTGTAGCAATCGAGAAGTTTACCACATTGGGACCAGTGCAAACCAATCACCAAGAGAATTCAGCAAGGGGACGGGGTTGATTTAGGTCGGTGGCCGATCATAGTTAATGTCTTTGGGAAATCCGTTGCCGAACACTATTCGACGTCTGGAACAAGTTTTGAGAGAATCTTCAGAGGATATGACTGTGTGAGTGACCGCGACCTCGGCCCGCCAATTTTTTCTCAAACTGGGCCTAACCTGCATGAATAGGTGGGATTGTGATGCTCAAAATGTTGAATTCACTGTAAAATGTACTCCCCCCTAGATCGAGGGTTTTACATGGAGTCACCACTTATTTAATTTAAATGGAAAAACAAGAAAACCTTCTCTATAAAAAATGCTTCTTTGTATTATTATCTATGACAATTTGCATCAATTTTGTAACAAAAATTTACAATATTTTTTTAGTCCTAGATACATTCTAAGAAAGTAAATTACATTGCTTTGTTTCCTAGTTACATTCTAAAAAATGTAAAATTGCATATACAAGAGCCTAGTCTAGAACCCTTGATCTTGGTTCGGAGGCTAATTTATGAGATGGGAAGGGATTAAGCACCCATCTCACCCAGTAAAACCGATCTCCTAGGTTAAGGTGGCCAATATCATGTCATTTCAAACAAATGCAAACAATATATCATATAAACATGTTAATTTGCAAGAATTGTAAACAAATATGTGTTGGGGAATTTGACATAAAGAGAAACAAAAAGTGAAATTTGTTAGATAACAATTTAAACGTAAAGAAAGCATGAGTAATGGCATGTTCATCCAAGAAATTAATGTAAACAAGGAATTCCTTGCCTGGACATGTTTATATAAGCATGTGAAGGAAAACAAAATCGTCATGTTATTTGTCATCAACATAATTGCAAAAGAAAATTTATTTTTAGACCTACCAATCATCCAATAAGCAATCATGAGAAGAACAAAGAAAATCACCCAGACATGTTCATCCAAGTATTTAAGCAAAAACCATAATGTTAATTAGACCTGTTAGTCTAAGCATTCAAAAAAGAGAGAAATAACTACCTAGACATGTTCATCTAAGCATGTTATGAAAAGTAAATAATAACTTAGAAGTGTTCATCCAAGCATGTGAAGGAAAATAGAGAATTGTCATGCTATTTGTCATCCACACAATTGCAAAGAGAAAAAAAAAAACATTTAAGTATATTTGATCATCCAAGCAATTATGAAAAAAAAAAAAAGTAAAGAAAAATCCCTTAGACATGTTTATCTAGAAAAAATCAAAATACTTAGACATGTTCATTTAAGCATTTAAAAAAAAGTAAAACAACTACCTAGACCTATTCATCTAAGCATTCAAGAGAAAGTTGTGCATTAGCTTAGAACTGTTCATCTAAGCATTCAAGAGAAAGTTGTGTATTAGTCTAGAAGTGTTCATCTAAGCATGTAAAAGGAATATCAATGAGATATATAGGCATGTTCATCCAAGCATATCATGAAAGAAACAAATAATGACTTGGAAGCATTTATTCAAGCATGTGCAAAAAGTTTAAAAAACATAATTAACTACTTACCAGCATAGAGCATAAATTAAAAGGGGAAAGTGATCACTTAAAGGGCTAGGGAGAAAGCAAGAAAGTACTAAACTACAACCAAAGTAAGAACAATGACTGCACAACAGCTTTTCTTTTTAGATTTCTCATCACTAGCTCTCTAAAGGGAATCGAGTCCAGAAAATGGAAGAGGTCTTCTCTATTTATAGGGGAAGGGATGGCTTAGCTTTAAAGCTAAGTTATTAGCTTTCTTTTGAAGCTAAGGGAAGGGATAAGCCTATTAGATAAGCTTGAACAGATTTGATGTTGATCCCTATTTGAAATGCTGAATTTGTGTTATCTTCTGCACCTGTTTCGTATTTTGGCTATAACTTTCTACTTAAAATTCCAATTGATTTAGGATTGGTGTTTTTTGAAAGGAAATTAAATTCTCTACAACTTTTCTAGAAAAATTAAATTTCAACGTTTTCCCGGCCAAAAATACGATTCAAGTTGTTGTTGAGAATAATAACGTATTTTTGAGCATTTTTCTGTATTTTTTTTTTTTTGAATTTTTTCATGGATCATATCTTTTTCTCTCTCCAAATTGTTTTTCATTTTAAAAGAGCAAATAAGATGCCATTAAGGACAACATTTTTTATTATATCTTAAAAAAATGAAGTAAAATGAAATCCAATAAAAAATCACACTTAAAGAATTTTAAATTAATTCTTGTGAGAACCAATCAAAATTAAGTGTTTAAAATAAGGCGTGATCGGGCCCATTGTGTAGGTGAACCATGATCATTAAAAATTGGTTGTATGATAACTTTTGATCTGGTGATCTAATCAAAGCCCATGACATACCATTATGATCATTAGAGCATCAAGATTTGTTTTGTATCACAAATCTGAAGATCTACATGTTGGTTAAATGCAACTTGTAAAATGAGGTGTCTACAAACTATTCTTGGGATTAGAGGTGAAAGTGGGATTGTATGGAAACCAGCGAAAGGTAATCATTTCAACCCCACTAAGAGGAGACTATATAAGGGACTAAAGCACACAAAGCTAAGGGTGGGGGGAAAGGGGGGGGGGGGAGGGGGAGGAGAGATTGAGAGTGAAACATTGGGAAACACAAGGGAACAAGAAGAATCAAGGAAAGGGTATTGGAAGTGAGAGTTGGTTGGGACGATCTAGGCTAAGTTAAAAGGCCTAACCTGTAGGATCAAGATATTTCCCACGTATACACGTGCCAATGTTAGACTACCACCAAAATTTTAAAGAGATAGATACATGTGCCTGGAAATAAACAGGGACTTAAATAATAAACAATTACATGAGAAATGCTTTGAGCCAAAAATAATAAATAAAAGGATTAGCAGCAGGCAATAAACAGGGACTTAAATCTTCAATTAATGGTCTCCTTCTTTTTTGGTTTTGAGTGGGTGAGCAAGTGTGAGAGTGTTTTTGAGGAGAGAGTGTGTTTGATCTATCTTGTGTTCTGATTTTGGCATATAAGATGTTAGTTTAACAGCAAGTGGGAAGGCGAATTACGGAATACTAACGGAAAGAATCACAAGTGAGTAAAATGTCAGAAATCAAACCACAGATAAGTAAGTTGAATTTCAAGCAAATCACAGCATAAGTTGTAATTTATCCAATTTATTATTATCTTAAGGTCTTTTTTATTTATTTTTATCTCAAGGTCAGCGGCCTGGGTCCTTTGAGCCCCCACATGGTTCCGGCTTTGGATAAGGAGAAGCTATGCCCTGTTATGTTACGGGAATACGAGTCTTCCCTTTCACAAATGGGGTCCCAGCTGTGGAAGGGAACTCATATTTCGTTGAGAGGGCATATTTTTCCCTGGATAAGACGAGTGGAAGGTTCGAATGTTGAGGAGGAGAGCAACTTAATTTTTTATGGGTTAGCTTTGTTAACATTTTTTTATTGCTTACCTAGGTACCTACTACCTAGCTCTTTGACTTTGAGAGTGACAGGAGTAGTTGGAGATCAGATGATGGAATTGCGCATACGGTTCGTACTGCATGACTGAAGCAAGGGGATGACCGGCTGATGATAAAACTTAGATGGTAAGTAATAACTGTCTTTTATGATTTTTTTATTTTCCAGTTAGTCCAATTAATATATATATATATATATGTGTGTATATATATATATATAAAAGATTGATATTAACAACGATTACATGCAATTGAAGTTCATTGTGTGAATCTCGTCCGTTGACACTTGATGGGCCACGCGCAATATGAGAAATCATACGCTAAAGGTTAGAGAACTTGGATTATTATTTTTTGTCTAAATGACTTTATTTAAAAATTTATTTATAGAAAAGCTTATTTGGCGTTTATATCTGTTGGATATCACACCAAGGACAAGAGGCGCCAATGACTTGCAATTTGTGAATTTCCTTGTGAAATTGTTATTTGCCATAAATATATTTTTTTTAATTCAAAAAATATTTATTTATTAATATTTTATTTCAAGCACATATATTGTATTAAAGAAAAATGTTATGTCCACAACTTTTTCATAAAAATTCTTATTTGACAAGTTATTATAGGTTTTTATTTTGAATCTACTATTAAAATTATTTTTTTCCACTAAAAATAGCAAGTAATAACCTATCACATTGAATTTATTGTAAAACGTTGTGAAAATATTGTGGACATAAAATTTCTCTATATTAAATGGTATTGATTTGTAGTAATTTTCCTTTAATATACAAAATTAAAGAATTTATTGAAATATCACTTTTCATTTTGTTGGGAAAAAACATATTCACAATTAAAAACACTTTGTTCCATACATACAGTAGGATTTAGTGTAAGTATAACCAATTTATTAAAAAATTATAGTTCATATTTGCCATTAACATAATTCAGAAAATTTTAACAATTTAAAAAAAAAAAATCGTTAATATATTGTTACTTGCTTTGTAAGGATGCGTAAGACTGACTCACGTCGCCAACTCAGTCAGAGGATTCTTTAAATGGGACCCACCGACCAATCACCATCTTCTAGAGTTCGAGTAATACATTAAAAAAATATATATGGACCAGTGAAGTAATAGTGCAATACATTCTTAGTTTTCCATTCAGTGGTGGCCCTCTGAGTCTGAACAACCAATTTTATTTTATTTTTCTATAAATGGCTTATCTTTTTATTTTAAAGGCACAAATTGTTTCGCCACTCTCTGAGAACATGAGTCTCAGAAAAGTTTACGACGCTTTTCTCAAATTCATTGTCAAATATAAATGTTTGGTCGCAGTTTTATTGATATTTGATCCAGAAGCAGCCGCATCTGCACGCGCTCAACTAGATGGGGTTGATGAGGTTGATCGACAAGCCCATGGCGAACCTGAAGGGCCTGGTGATGATTTTGACCTAGAAGCACAAGCCCAACCACCTGGATTGGAAGCTAATGAACACCGCAAAAAGGACTGGAACAATGCTATGCTTGCTTTTTGCATGGCTTCGTCCATGGCTATTGCGCTGCTACCAGCAGTGCGACTTCACTCTCAATTCCAGTCATCACTGCCCTGCCTCGCTCTAGCACTTCTACTCGGCTTTACTTCTTTCTTCCTCAGCGTATTCATCCATGCCAAGTTTGTCGTCGCAGTCCGACTGCTCAAGAAATGTGGCCAATTCTTCACAGTCACGGCGTTCTTTATGGCCATTTCCCTCCGGTTTTCTTTGTTCTTCAAATGTACAAGCTGGGCTGTCTATTTCATTTCCTTCCTCGGCATTGTAATCAGCAGTTGCCTTAAGGCTTAATTTGGTCGGAGATGGAGAAGTAGGAGATTAAAAAGATTTAGTTTTCTTTGTATATAATTTAGTTGGTGAAAAAGGATTTTTTTTTTTTTTTTTTTTGAGAAAGATTTTGTATAAATGATAAGACAAATAAAATAAGCTTATATAAAATTTAGTGGCATAAATTTACTATTATGTCCTTATTATATTAAAAGAAAAATGTTTATAAGGAAAAAATAAAGAAAAATGTTTATAAGGAAAAAATAAAGAAAAATGTTTATAAGGAAAAAATAAAAAACTGATTGTTAACATTAAAAAAAATTAATGTCGAAGGAGGAAAGGGGCATTTGGGTAAATTTTCATCTAAAACCCTCTTTCTCTCCATTTTTTCCCAATTTGGTGAAAAAAACAAAACACACCACCAAAAAATCTTACTATTCAAAATCTTCCTATTTCTCCAAAATCACCACAATCAAACGTGGCCTTAAGTTGGGGGGGCTAGATGGCTCCAATTTCAAAACTAGAAGAAAAGAGAAATGATATCGAAATGAGTTTTTATTGTATAGTCCAAAACCAAAAGTATACTTTCTTCCTCTTATATATTTCTTCCTCTTATATAGAGATGAACACGGTCTCCTTGGAATAATTTTCATATTAAAAGATAGTTATAGGAATGAAGCTAAAGATCCAGGTTATCCATAACCAAAACAATATTATTATCTCCAAAGAAAAATTCAAGACGATATCACAAATATCTTGGGTTTTTTTTTTTTTTTTTTTTTTTTTTTTTTTTTTTTTTTTTTTTTCTACAAAGTATGTTTGGGTTCTAGACTTTAGTCTCCAATATATAAGAAGGTATAAGTGACTCGACCTCTTATTGGAGATTGAAGCCTTAATGCCAAAACATTTATTTATTTTTTTTTTTGGAAAGTATTAGTGATGTTAGGAGATATTATAAATTTTACAATAAAAACTATATTATTAAGGTCTATAGACTCCTTATAGAAAGAATTATCTCTATCTGGGTATTTTGGTGGTTGGTTTTCTAGCAAAAAATTTGGCTAGAAGTTCAGATACAGTAAACTCTCTTGTTGGACTTTCTCTCAATTTTTTCTTTATTTATTTTGATGATCCCGATTATACCTTCGTCCATAAGAAGATATGATGACAAGGACAATTCTAGGAACCGTCCAACCAATGATCGTCATCAGGCTAGAATAGACTCATCCGTCCTTAATCATTGATGAAGCGTTACAAAGTAATGATGAAATTCTATACCGTTGGGGAGATAATCCGCCATCAATGTCCGATGAAGACGTTACTGATACTAGAGTAAAATCACCATTAAGGCAGCACCAACGGCTAGAAAGAAGAGGAAAACACTTGTATAAATACCCACCCATAAGGTCCAAAAGACAGGTACACATACATTAAAGAACACACTACGTCTGACATTTCGTTATTCTAGTCATTCTAACTTTGGCATCGGAGGCCCTGTGGCAGGCACCACACCGTTGACCACGTCTTTTCTTTTCTTGACTTGTTGCAGGATTAAGACTAGCTGAGGACGACTCCCCTTTGGACAAACATTTCTATTGACGATCTGAGCATCATCAGTTTGGCGCTGTCTGTGGGAATTACTTAGTGATTCTTGAGCACCCAGTTCGAGAACACAGCTCCACTCCTAACAATAAGTTCAGATGGAGTCCAGCACTAACCCAGATCCTGCCGCACTGGTTTTGCAAATTCAGTCACTTGCAGCCACTGTGGAAGAGCTTACTAGGCATAATCAAGAGATGATGCAGCGGCTGCAACAGGAAGGTAATCGCCCAGAGACCAATAGGGACGATGAGGGGGATAGTCACAGGAGGCAACCCAGCACCCCAGAAGGCATGAGCTCAGATCTTCTCAGGGAGATGAGAAAGGAGATGGATGAACTGAGAAATTCCATCAAGGGAAAAATAGATCAAAGTCTGGACAGAATGGTCAGAAAGACAGACTCACCTTACACCTTAGCTGTCCAGGAATGCCCAATGCCTTCCAAGTTTCGTCTACCACAGCTCGAGCCCTTTGACGGATTGAAGGATCCACTGGATCACCTCAACACCTTCAAAACAGCTCTGGTCTCCAACAGCCCCCTGATGAGATCCTATGCTGCTCATTTCCTACCACCCTCAAGGGGGTAGCCTGGGAATGGTTCACCAAGCTACCAACGTCCTCTATTGACAACTTCGAGCAGCTAGGCAGCGCCTTCGTTCCTCACTTTGTTGGCGGGCAGCGCCCAAAAAGGTAGGACGACCATTTGCTCACCATCAAGTAAGGAGAGAAGGAAACCTTGAGGTCTTATGTGACATGTTTCACCCGAGGAACTTTGGAGGTGGACGAAGCAGACGACAAAGTACAACTAACGGCCTTCAAGGCTGGGTTAAAGTCCAGGGATTTCGTGGTCTCCTTAGCAAAAAAAGCCCTTAAGATGATGGCAGAGGCGCTTCTAAAGGCACAAAATTATATGAATGCTGAGGACACCCTAGCAGCTATAGATGGGATAGAGAAACACAAGGAAAAGAAGAAAGAAAAAGAAGACGATCGAAGAGGACAAAAAAGGGATCGAGCGGACCAGCAAAATGCTGAAGGAAGTAGATGCAGGGATGACAAAAACCCTCGTCCAATAAAATTCATGCCTCTAGTGATGCCCATTGACCAGATCTTGACGGAGATTAAGGGCGAGAAATACCTCAAATGGCCCAGGCCATTACACTCGTCACCCAATGTGCGTGACAAGAGGAAATACTGCCGTTTTCACAAAGATCACGGGCATTACATAGAGGATCACTAAGACCTGAAGGAGTAGATAGAAGAACTTATACGGAAGGGGAAATTAAACAAGTACGTGAAAAGGGGAGATTCTAGCAGGTACAGGGACGGGAGTAAAGATCAACACGAGGTCTCTCAGAGAGACGAGGATCACTTACCACCTCGTCCACAAAGTGCAATAGGGGAAATAAAAACTATCGCGGGAGGGCCGTCCACGGGAGGGTCGTTCAATTCTCTCAAGAAATCATACCAAAGACAGGTGAACAATGTCCATAGCCTACCTCCTCTGAAGCAGAGACAAATTGACCAAGACATACATTTTTCAAAGGAAGATGCCAGAGGGGTAAAGCAGCCTCATGATGACCCGTTGGTCATTATGATCATGATTGAAGGATTCAACACCAGAAAGGTTCTAGTTGACAACGGTAGCTCGGTAGACATTATTCACCTTTCTGCATTCCAGTAGTTAAAAGTGGACCCAAAGAGACTTCGTCCTTTCGAGTCCCCCCTCATCAGTTTTAGTGGAGATAAGGTGTATCCCTGGGGAATAGTGACACTAACAGTCACAGCAGGCTCGCATCCCCTCCAGGTAACAAACCAGCATAACTTTTTGGTAGTAGACTCACCCTCGTCCTACAATGTGATTATAGGATGGCCTACCCTCAATCGTTGGAAGGCAGCCACTTCCACCTACTGCTTGAAAGCGAAATTCCCAACAGAACAGGGGGTTGGCGAGATAAGAAGAGATTAGGTGCTGGCAAGAGAGTGTTATCAGGCAGTCTTAGCCTCAAAGGAGAACCACACGTGGATGATTGAAGACAAGATGCAAGAAATCGTTGAGAAGTTGGAAACGATAAAGTTGGTTGAAGGAGATTCTACAAAGACGACTTGTGTAGGGACGAGCCTAAATCCCCAGACGAAGAAAGAGATTGTTGGCTTCCTGAAAGATGATCTGGATGTTTTCACATGGAGTCACGAGGAAATGCTGGGTATACCACCCAACATCATCCAACACCTTCTAAAAGTAGACCTCGAGAAGAAACCTGTCCAGCAAAAGAGAAGAGTTTTTGCCCCTGAACGGAATAAAGCCGTCATGGACGAAGTGAACAAACTACTCGCTGCAAACTTCATCAGGGAAGTCTATTATCCCGAGTGGTTGGCCAACGTTGTCATGGTCAAAAAGGTGAATGGGAAGTGGAGAATATGCGTTGACTTCACCGATCTAAACAACGCTTGCCCAAATGACAACTTTCCCTTACCCAAAATTGACCAGTTGGTAGAACCGCCGAGCACAAGCTCCTTACCTTCATGGATGCCTTTTCTGGGTACAACTTAATACAAATGGCCGAGGAAGATCAGGAAAAAATGGCATTCATCACCAGCCAAGGGCTCTACTGCTATAAGGTTATACCTTTTGGTTTGAAGAATGCAGGAGCCATATATCAGAGACTGGTAAACTAGATGTTCAGCAAGCAGATTGGGAGGAACGTAGAAGTGTACGTTGATGATATGCTTGTCAAGAGTAAAGAAGAAGGGAGTCACCTGGATGATCTCAGGGAGACATTTAACACGCTCAGACAGTATAGCATGAAGCTAAACCCGTCCAAATGTGCCTTTGGAGTCTCCTCAGGGAAATTCCTCGAGTTCATGGTGTCGCAAAGAGGGATAGAAACAAACCCTGAGAAAGTGTGAGCTATCCTTGAGATGTCCTCTCCAAGGACGGTGAAAGAAGTGCAATCCCTTACAGGAAGAGTAGTTGCCCTTAATCGATTCGTCTCAAAGGTGACGGACAAGTGTCTTCCTTTCTTCAGGACCCTAAAAATTGCCTTCGTACGGACGGAGGAATGTGAGACAGCATTCCAGGAATTAAAACACTACCTGAGCAATCCCCTATTCTTGAGTCCGTCCAAGGAAGGAGAAGATTTATTCCTCTACCTGGCAGTATCTGTAATTGCAGTCAGTGCAGCCTTGATTAGGGAGGAGAACAAGATACAGCTTCCAGTGTACTACATTAGTCAGGCTTTCAAGGAGCTGAAGCCCGATACCCGAAGATAGAGAAGATTATCTTCGCTCTAATAGTGGCCTCGAGAAAACTCCGGCCATACTTTCAAGCTAACCCAATCATAGTAATGACGGACCAGCCCATCAAAAGAGCAATGAAAAAACCTGAAGTTGCAGGACAAATGGTACAGTGGGCTATTGAGCTCAGTCAGTTTGATATAGAATACCGCCCCCGGACGGCCATCAAGGCTCAGGCACTAGCATATTTCATAGCAGAATTCACCGATCCCGAGCATAAAGAGAACCATGAAGAACTTTGGATGATCCATATGGATGGCTCGTCGACCCAAAAGGGAGTTGGAGCAGGCGTCGTCATCACCTCCCCCGAGGGAGATGTTTTGAAGTATGGTGTCCGGCTTAGGTTCCCTGCAACTAATAACGAAGCAGAGTACGAGGCCATATTGACGGGGCTAAGAATTGCCAGGGCATTTGGAGCTAAAAACATTTCACTAAGGAGTGATTCACAGCTTGTCGTAGGGCAGGTTAGAGGAGATTTTGAAGTGAAGGAGACGAGAATGCAGAAATATCTCAAGTTGACGAACTAGCTAATAAGCAACTTTGATCATGCAGAATTTGTTCAGATCCCGCGAAGCCAGAATGTTGAGGCTGACAAAGTCGCACAGATTGCATTCGCAGACGATCAATTAAGGGTAAATGACTGGAGACTGGAAGAACAAAATTTCCCTAGCATTGAACAATTTCAAACCTTCGCTGTACACACTCGCTCAGGGTGGACGAGTCCTATTCTGTCTTACCTTAAAGATGGACGGTTACCATCGAACATTGAAGAAGCCAAGAAGATCAAGAAGCGAGCTGTCAGATTCACCATACTCAATGACGAGCTCTATAAAAGGGGTTTTTCCCAGCCTTACTTGAGTTGTATAGAAGAGGAAGAAGCTAAGTATATTTTGGAAGAAGTAAATGGAGGAATTTGCGGCGACCATATGGGAGCAAAATCCCTTGTCTAGAAGATCATGAGGGCAGGTTATTTTTGGCCCACAATGTAGAAGGATGCAATGGATTTCATCAAAAGATGTGACCACTGCCAGAGGTATGGAAATGTTCAACGAGTCCTGGGGGAAAAGATGATGACTATTTCCTCACCCTGGCCATTCTCACAATGGGGAATTGATATTATGGGCCCCTTACCACAGGGAAAGAGACAGATGAAGTTTTTACTTGTCGTAATAGACTACTTCACGAAATGGGTCGAAGCGAAGGCATTAGCGACAATCATAGAAGCAAAGGTACAAAATTTTGTTTGGAAAAATATTGTTTACAGGTTTAGGATACCAAGGACGATCATTTCAGACAATGGTTGACAATTCGACAGCCATGGATTCAGGTCGTTTTGCACGAACTTAGGCATTAAGAACAAGTATTCATCACCAGGACATTCTCAGGCCAATGGACAGACAGAAGTAACGAACCAGACCTTGCTAAAGATCATCAAGACTAGGTTAGTGGGGACAAAGGGAGCATGGCCCAAGGAATTACCAAGCGTCCTATGGGCCTACAGAACTACAGCCCGAATGCTAACATAAGAGACGCCCTTCAATCTAACCTACGGAACAGAAGCAGTTATCCCGGTTGAAGTAGGAATCACCAGCCTCAGAACGGAGTTATTTGACGAACAAAGTAACAACGATCAATTAAAGCAGAACCTGGATTGTTTGGACGAAGTAAGAGACCGAGCCTCCCCAAGAATGAACAAGTATCAGCAGAAGATGGCCGAATACTACAATCAGAGAGTGAAGTTGAAAAGATTCAACATTGGAGTTCTCGTCCTTCGAAAAGTAACTCCCGCTACAAAGGACCCAGCGTAAGGCAAGCTAAGACCAAACTGGGAAGGACCTTACAAGGTCGTCCACTATTCTCGTCGAGGAAGTTACCACCTGGAAGATCTAGACGGAAATAAGCTACCTCGTCCTTGGAATGTCGAGCACCTAAAGAGGTATTACGAAAAGGAACTGCAATCCGATTGTATGCATGAATTCATACTTTTTATAAGTTGTATGCATGAACTCATACTTTTTACAAATTAAATAAATGCACTATTCAGCAATCCATGTGTTCTAGTTATCTACTTTTCTTTTCCAAGCAAACAGACGATAAGATTCCTTAAATGGATGTACCTCGTCCAAATAAAGAGACAATAAGATTCCTTAAATGAATGTACATTGTACAAAAAAATAGACGATAAGATTCCTTAAGTGGATGTACATCGTCCAAGAGAAAAGACGATAAGATTCCTCAAGTGGACATTGTCCAGACAAAAGGACAACATCGTTCAAAACATAAAAACGATAAAATCCCTTAATTGAAGATGCATCACCCGGGAATTTCTTAATAAAATTCTCAAAGTCCCAAGATGGACGAGGAAAATTTTTCAATAAAATTCTCTAAGTCCCAAGATGGACGATGAGAGTTACTCAATAAATTCCCTAAATCCCCAGATAGACAAAGAAAAATCTCTAAATGGACTGTAAATAGAATCAAGTAAAGTGCACACATAAGTATGAAGAAAAATAGAGAACATATATGAAGCAATAAATTGTTCAAAAAGCCCCAAAACAAGGGGAACATTCAGATATGAGTTGTCCAGTGGCCTTAAAACATACAAGGCATTTTCCAAAAAAAAAAAAAAAAAAAAAGGAAATTTCTTCCTCAAAGAACAACAGGTTCAAGTTGGTGGGGCATTGTCTTCGTCTTTATCAGCCTGAGAAGGGTTCGCACCAGTAGACGTTGCAGCCTGAGTTGCCAGGGCCGCTTCATCCTCTTCAATTTCTTTATCAACAGCCTCAAAGTCTAAATCCTCCAAATCAGTCCCTAGGCCATGCTTAATCAAGTACCTCCTTAGGAGTTTGAAACCTTTAAAATACCATTGAAATAGAATAGTATTATACTCATCAGTAGATTGAAAGGCAAGGACGGCCTTAGCAATGATAGCCTTCATCCTTTGACCAGCTGAGGCAAGAAGCTCGTCCTTCTGCTTCACCCGATGTTTCTCGGAATCTAGTTGCTCAGTCAAAACTTTGAGTTGCTCCTTAGAAATGTTGTTGGCGTCCATAGCAGCAATCAAGTCTTTTCGCAGTCCTGAAGCCTCGGCCTCTAGCACCTCCACTTTCGAATTGGCCACGACAGCCTTCTCCTCATTCACCAGATACTGAGTGGTGATGTGCATGGTTTCCCCTAACACTTAACAACAAAGGTACCCAAAGTTAGCAGAGGCACATAAAATCTAAAGGACGAAGAAGAAAGGGATAAAAGTAGGACAGTTACCTACACAAGTTTGTGAATGTGACGGCTCACCATCTCATGGGAAGGCACACTTGAAATCTCTTTTATCTCCCTAGGAGTAAGGAGCTCATTTGCACGGTCCATAGCTACTCCAGCGTCCTCCCAAACACTGAAGCCCACCTTTTCTTTCCCCTTATCACCCGTCTTTCACTTTTTTGAAGGACAGACAACTTCTTCAATTAAAATACCGGGAGAAGCTACCTGACCTTCATCCAGTTCTGATGCAGGAGTGGACGAGACTCTCTCCACCGTCTCTTTTTCCTTTTCCTTGTCTATAATTCTCAACTTTCTTTGCCCGATGGCGGAAAGGGGTTCGTTCTTCTTCCCCTTAATCTTAGCATACATCTCCTTGTTAAATTTTGTCGTCATCTCTGCACCAAAAAGAAAAAAAGTTAATCCCAAGAAAAAGAAGAAGAGACGATCTTACATAAGATAACTAAGATAACTCACGTTTTTTCTGTTCCCGGTCAATTGCACAAAGGACGTAATCTGAAGGCTCTGGCCCCAAACAATGACGAGCCAAAGTGTGCGGATCAACCAGTTCGTCAAAATCATCAATAGTACTCACGTACATGATGGCCTCTTGAACCCTCTCTTTGAACTTCTCTTCAAGCTCTGGACGATCTTTCACTACAAGGCAGAAAAATAGGCAAGGTTAGATTGACGACCAATATAAACAAAAGGATGAAAAAGAAAAACATCTCATAGGAGCTAAACGCACCAAGCTGAGGGGTCTCCCACCGGCGCAGCAACCTAGGGACGTCCCCCCAAAAGTTATCAGAAAGAGTCTCCCAACCATTGCCAGACACAAAGAAAAACCTAGACTTCTAATTACGGAAGGACGATGGAAGATCAACGACGAAACGAGACTTCCTATTCCAGGGTACAAACTCGTAATACCCAAACTCCTTGGATTCTTTCAAACGGTAGAGATGGACGAACTTGTTAAGCATGATCATATCCCCGTTAGCTATGATCGTCCAAATCACCATGCAGCTTATGACGATTCTCCACGAATTCGGCATAAGCTGCCTTGGAGCAAGGTTTAAGTAGTGAAGGAGCTCCATGGTGAATGGATGGATGGGTAATCTGAGGCCACATAAAAACGCAGCCTCATAAAAATAGACCTCTCCATGAGCAAAGGCACAAGCCTTCTCACCCTTCCTAGGAAGACGAGCCCTAGTCTCATCAAGAAATTGGAATTTGTCCCTAAATTTTTTAAAAACCTCTATCTTCAAGGAACGCTTTTCTTTGAGAGCATGGAAAGAATGAAGTATATTAGAAGCAGAAGAATGAGAGGACGAAGGCGCACCAGAAGGTGCAGAAGTAGCCGTATCTACCCCCGCTCCAACCATGCCTACATTAGAGGATGAATTCCTCTCTAGACTGTCCGATCCCACCTTGGACCCCATATTTTCCCTCCTTAAAGCCTCTCTAATGGATTTAAACCAAACTAGGGAATTATGCAACAATGGGTACAAATCACTCAACACCAAACCTAAACCACTACCAGCCACAACAAAATCCCAAATATGTGGATACGAATCACTAGATGAAAACGCACCTAATGTATCACTACAGGAATCTACCAACACCCCTAAGCAAGCAAATAAGAAGACGATGGAAGGTGAAGTGCGCCTAATTTCAAAAGAATCCACCATTAAAGAAAGCAACACAACCCAAAAAGGAAAATAGGAGCACAAGAAAAAGGAATACAAATGAAACTCAAAAAGGAAAGGGAGTAAATAAAGGGCATACCTGAAAATAAGGGAGGAAACTAAGAAGACTAAGAGCAAAATGCACAACCGGGAAGTCAGAAAAACCAATCGCAAAAAAGAAAGTGAAGAAGTGAGAAGGGAAAAGCAAAGATTAAAACTTTTACCTTGAAAAGTGCGGGAAATCCGAAAAGGCTTCACCGGAAACAGGACCCATCAACCAATCAGAGGGAGACACGTGGCCACAATGCGTGCCACGCCACCACGGAGCAATCAATGTGGGAGTAGAACCCCAAGCGCCCTAACCGCAAAAAAAAAATAAAAAAAAATAAAAAAAAATCTCATATTCCTTTGGTCGTCCAAATTACGGACGACCTTGGAATAGGGGGCAGTTAATGATCCCGATTATACCTTCGTCCATAAGAAGACACGATGATGAGGACAATTCTAGGAACCGTCCAACCAGTGATCGTCATCAAGCTAGAACAGACTCGTCCGTTCTTAATTATTGATGAAGCATTAGAAAGCAATGATGAAATTCTATACCGTTGGGGAGATAATCTGCCATCAATGTCCGATGAAGACGTTACTGATACAAGAGTAAAATCACCATTAAGACAGCACCAACGGCTAGAAAGAAGAGGAAAACACTTGTATAAATACCCACCCGTAAGGTCCAAAAGACAGGTACACATACACTAAAGAACACACTATGTCTGACATTTTGTTATTCTAGTCATTCTAACTTCAGCATCGGAGGCCCTGTGGTAGGCGCCACACTGGTGATCACGTCTTTTCTTTTCATAGCTTGACTTGTTGCAAGATCAGGACTAGCTGAGGACAACTCCTCTCTGGACGAACATTTCTATTGACGATCTGAGCATCATCATATTTATTTATTTATTTTTTTGCTGAATATCTCAAATTTTTCTTTAGCTTACCTTTCATTTAACTCTCGTATGTTCAATATTTGTTTGTTATGCACTTATGCTTATTTTTTATGTTTTGTTATCTGTTTCGTTATTTAGTAAAACAGTTGTTGTTTGTTTGTTTGTTATGTCAGAACTAAATCAATAGTAAAGCAACAGTTATCGCCTCTTCTTACCGTAGTAAATCGAAGCCAGATCTTTTCTCGGAAATTTGGTAACCTTTTTTATTAGATATAGTATACGAACTGTGATTTAGTTGTTACAGGTCAGGGAAAAAAATTATGGGGTCCTACTAAGAAAGAAAGTAGAGTTATAACGTGGTTGAATTTCGGTAAGAAGCTTCCAAAATATTGCGGTGGCTTTAATTCCCCTTAATTAAAGAGATTTCCAACCTTTATATCTCTATCGACACTTTTTAATCTTTTGAATGGAGAAAATTTATTCTCCATTATGTATCAGTCCATTTGTTTTAAAACTTGATTCACATTATTTCAACATGAGATATGACACACGCCAGCTGGGTGTATGATATGTTAAAATCCAAGCCAATCCATTTATAATTGTGCCTGTGAACAAATACCAGAAAATTACACAATTAAATATATATATACACTATATACACTATATATTTATATTTATAATTGATAATAATTACTAAATTCATTCTAGCAACCTAACCATACACTACACAATAATTCAAGAATTTTAATCACAAAATGGACATATTGTCAAAATAACAACTCCAATTTGTCTTTCACTATAAGAAAAAACATGTATTGCAATCCATTAACCAAGAAAGCATATAATTAATTCATTACTACAATGTGTTATAAAATTCATACCACATTCAAGCCTCCTCAGCCGTTGTACTAACATCCCCAATCTTTTTAGGTTCTTTTAAAACACTTCACATCCCAAATTTCAGACAACCACCAGCATCCAAAAACCTCCTAAGCCAATACCTCTATTGATTGGAACTTATGCTATTTTCAAATGAAACATCCAAAATTCAAATATCTCATTTACCCAATTATTGAATGATTTAAAAAAAAAAATTTTGAATTATTTTAGACAAATTAGAGATAAATGTATTATTGAAGAAAAGACATACAAGTTTATAACTTAGCACAATTTATTAATAAATCACACAATAGTATAAAACACAGATTGTTTGTTTGAAAATTGCTTATTTTTTATAGTTCATTTGTATAAATTTGAGTTTTTTTTTTTTTTTTTTTTTTTTTTTTTTTTAAGCTAAAATTTAGCTTATACAAAACTTGCTTATTATCATCTCACTCACAAACCTATTGGGTCCTAAACAATAGGCGAAAATGGGTAATTATCCATAAAAATCTAACTATTTAGTTAATTGATCATCATCAATATTATTAATCTAAAATAACAATTATATACAAAAATACAAATATTTATGTGAAAAATCTTTTATTTTTGAAAGGACAAACAACAAGATAAATTCCAAATCAATTCACTAATGTCTCACGGCTAAAAAAACACTTCTTATTTTCTTTACTCACTCTCTCTTTCCTCTATATATATTCTTTTTCATGCACAACTCTCTCTCTCTCTCTCTCTCTCTCATGGCTGTCTTTCTACCCACCCGTTGCTATCGCAAATGACAAAGCTATCACCCGTTGCTATGACCTTTAAATTCACGCTTATAAATTACACGCAGCCGCCTGCAACTTCTAATCCTTATTGAACAGGGTTTCTCACAAATATTGATTATTTAAATTCAAACAGGAAGTGATATGACTTGACTGCCACCCTTGCCTTATTATAGCCATAATCATATGGCCGGTACCCACGTGCACCTAACAATGGTCAAGTCTGCACCTAGTCAATTAAATGCGGTATGTATTTTGTTGGGAAAGGTGTTAAGTGACGGCTAAACGCAAAGTTTAGTATACAGAATAGGACAACAAAAAATAAATAAATAAATAAAAGATATCCTTTTCTTGGTGAGGATTCGAAGACCAATGTAAAAGTTTCTTGTTCTATTATTGTTGCTTCTTCAAGGCTATAAATACAAGGGCAAGGTCTTATCAAAAAAAAAAAAATACAAGGGCAAGGCTTTGAACATAAATAATTGGCTAGTTCCAGTGTGAAAAGGGGCAATTGAAGGTATTTTACCTTTTAGTGCTCCAATCCAAACACGAGGATGACTGCGCAAGGACTGAAGCAAGGGATTTGGATCCCACTCACTCTAACATAAATTTTTACTATTCTCATTTTTAACTTATACTTTTTCAATTTTTTTTCAATAATTAAGATTCAAAGTGAACTTTTAAAAAAAAAAAATTTCAATATCAACTATTTATTATTATTGCATCAGTTGTAGTACTATAAATATTACACTTGTTCTCAATCCCTGAACCAAAACTATGGTTGCTTTTTGCTCGACGTTGGCAATACGCATCAAATAAACATAAAATGCACCAAACCAAAGAAAAAACTAAAAGAGCATTTTGGTCCCTTCATATTTTTTTTTTTTTTTTTTTTCTGGTTGTAATTTTGGCCCGGTTTGGACATTACTTTGATTTTTCTGATCAAAGCTGTGACATGCCTAATTATCTAAAGCTTTTTTCAACACAGAAAACATGAGTATTTTACTATTTTATTGTAATTTTATATTACATTAATTGTGTGTTTGGATAGCGTTACGTTTTTACTTAATTGCGTTTCTGCGTTTTCCTTTTTTTTTTTTTTTTTTTTTCACGCGTTTTTCCCACAAGTGGCTACTGTTCATGCAACAGTAGCCGCAACTTTTGACCGGTCTGTTATGAACAGTGTACGGATGCACTGTTTATGGACCCACAAATTTCATTTTTTATCAATTTTTTCATTAAAAATGGGTTCCATGGTACTATTTACACATTTAAAAATTATTTTGCTACAGTGTTTTTAGTTTTCAGTTTTCAATTTCAGCAAAATAAGTTCTATCCAAACAGACCCTAAAACGTGCTGTGTAGATCCGTTCACACACATTAAACACGAGTATTTTGTTGTAATTTACACCAAACACGTGCTGTGCAGATAAGTTAGTCATTGACAGAACTTTATAAAAGAAAAAAAAAAAAAAAGAGTATTTTATTGTGTATACATGAAAGTTTGTAGGACATTGCCCGCCTAAAGTCCAAATTGCCTGCGTCTCTGCTTCCTGTTCCTGCTTCTAGATACCAATTCGTGTTTTCCTAAAAAAATAAAGAAGAAGAAGAAGATACCAATACGTGTGGGCCGAGGGACTGGAGGCCTGGAGCAGGTTATGTCCCCTATCATTATTTTTTTTTAAAGGGAGTTTTGAGAACATTTGTTAATGAACTATTTTAAAAAAGTTTTATAAAAAAAGAAAAAAAAATTAATATTTTGATAAATTTTTTAATTATTCATATAGGTGATATAAAACTTTTTCTTAAATGATTTATTAACTATTGTTCTAAGGGCTCCTATTATTATGACCCTTATTTAATTTTTTTGTTTGGCAATAACTTTTTCTTTAATTTTTATTGTTTATTTGGTTACTTAAAACTTTTTAAAGGCCTTTTTTTTTGGTATAATATTTCCTACAGAGGTTTCAATATAGTGGCAAATAAACGTTTATTTTATTAAAAAAAATTATGTAGAAAAATTTGAATCAACCTGATTCTAATCTACTTTAAAATAACCATTTTTACTTGAACCCAACTGATCTAACCCAATCCAACTTACCGCCCATTTTGCCACGTCTAGTATCTTTATGCTACACGGCTGCACCTGTTGTTCTTGTTTAAACCATGCAGATTTTGACTGCTATGATGGTTTCTTTGTAAGATCTATATTAAGTTTTCCCTTTTCACAATTGGAAAGATTAAAGAGACTTGTTTAGAATTCATAAATGCACCACCATCACATATTCACATTTTGAAATTTTGAGAATTCATAAATGCACCACCAACATGGAATTCAAATTTTGAGACACCATCTTTATTTCTTTCCATACCATTTAAAATTATTAAACCATTTTTGTTATTAAAAAGAAAAAGAAAAAAGCTAGAGAACTAACACAATTCACATTCAATTTTAATCCGAATCAAAATGATGTGCTGGAAAGAAATCCCATTAAGCAAAGGCAGATGTATTTGTTAGTATGTTTTGATGATCAAACATATTTAGTTAAATAATAATTTTCTATTTATTTAGAAAAATGTTATGTCCACAATACTTTTCCAAAAAATTCTAAGTGGTAAGCTATTATTTTGTTGTTACGAAAGGAGCAAAAAAAGTAATTTAAATTATGGATTCAAATTAGAACCAATAACAATTTATTAACTATAATTTATTGTGAAATTTTCGTAAAAATATTCTATACCTCATACTTCTCATTGGTTAGTAAATTACTCTTCTAGTTTTTTAATCAACTAAAGAATATATATATATATATATATATATATATATATATATCCTTCTTGTCACTCTATCAGCGATCGACTGGAGTCCATCGCAACCATCCAAATTCAACATATGTTTTCTCCTTCCTATTCTTTGTTGGTGTAAACACAAATTTTTCTCAATTGCAGAAAATCAAACAATTGAAAAGAAATATGGTTTGGAAATATAAATTTGTATTGATAAATAATGAGTACAATCTCTATTTCAATTCTTTTACAAAAGAATGTCCTCTGATTCTATCTTCTTTGAACTTGACTCGAACAAAAATCTTCTTGACTATAATTGGAAGATGGATTGATCGGTTTTCAAGTTCTTCAAAGTTTCTTGAGATGGAATTTCTCCAGAGTTCGGGCCTCTTGAAAACTTGGTGGTTAAAATGAGATGAGATGTCCTCTATTTATAGTGATTTCAGATGATAAACTCCATTTTGAATTGATATGCTTGAAAGTATGTAGTAGACTTTTGATTGGTCTAAATTCTTCTTAGAGATAATTATCTCTCTTTATTTATTTTGATAAAGATCACATTTTGATAAAGATAATAATCAACCAAGATAAATAATTGTCTTTATTTAATTTATTTATTTTAATAAAGATAATTATCCATCAATTCTGAATAAAAAATTTATCTTTACTTTATTTTATTATTTTAATAAAAATAATTATCCACAAACTTTGAATAGCGGATTTATTTTTATCTTGTGAGCCAAGTGACATGTGGCAAATTTCAATATACCAATGTAATATCCATTTGAATGACGCATGTCATCATTTGATTTAATTAATTTAATGACATATTAATCTAGAATTTGTCATTAAATTTTTGATGTGGCATTTTGTAATTGGCTTTATAACTTTTTGCCTCCTACAGTGGGTCCCAACCCGGTTTAGGCACTGGATCAGAATGATCCTTTTCTCTATCAAGGCAATGAGACTTGTTATGGGGAGGTCAAAAATCCAACCAATTGTATTAACTGCATCGTGCAGCATTAGTGGTTCCGTTTCGAGGATGTGAGCCAATAAAATTTTACAATATTTTTATAATACTATTATTTTGAATTGTAAGCTACATTTGTTTTGATGGAAATTGATTTTCAAAAAATATTTTTTGCATTTGAAGATGATTGGGATGACTGAAATTGTTGATTAATCTGAAAATGATCTTCCGTTGTCAGTAAAATATAAGCACTTTCGATATAAAAAAATTTAAATAACTAAAGATTTTTAACAACAGTGTGCAAGAAGAGTAAACAGCTTTTTTTTTTTTTTTTTTTTAATACGGATTAAGAAGATTTTTGACAACTGGTCATTGTCACGAACAATAACAGGCGGAGAAGATTTCAACCATTGATCGACAACAATTTTTTAATTAATGCCTGCTCGATTCATTTGAGATGGAAGAAGTGGAAGATCAAGAAAGTTCAGATATGGTACACAACAGAAATTTATTTTTGTTTATTATCCATTACCTTATCCACTGACAGGGTGCGTTTGTAGCCGACTCCTGTCATCACTTCACTAGTCAAAGGTCTGAATGCATTTTACCATTCTATTTGTAAATTTATTTTCTTATGTATTATTTTAAATTATAAAAACATGAATTTAAATAATTGATTAATGATATAATTAATGATTTTTTATTATTTTTAATAAAATAAAATAAAAACACAATTTCATACCATATTGTGGGGTCAGAGAACTTATGATCCGGTCCACACTCTACTAGGGCCCAGGGTCCGTGCCGAGGAAGGTATTTGCCAAGAACGAATAGGGAAAGGCCGAAATGCCTGGGGGCACAGCCGAGGACGACCCTGTCCTCGGCATTCCAAGACTTCAAAGGGAAGAGTAACATCTCGTTGAAGGCTACCCCTAAAAAGCCCCCTGAAGAAGAGGCGAGTATAATGAGACCCACGTGGGGGTACGATGTGGAACTGGTTCAAGGTAAATATGTTCCCTCCGCATTAAATGCGCCCGCAAACGTCCTAATCATATTAATGAGAAAAGACGCCTGAACAGGGTGGTTTCAGTCATCGCAACTAACAAAAAAGTAAGGGGAGGCGGCTGATAGGACGGGTACTTAAGTAGGCACCTGCCTGATTAACAAGTGGAGGGCTAGGATCAACCAAGAAGAGCTATATAATGTGAAGGTTGATGCGCCAAAAGAAGGGGGGGGGGGGAAAAGGCCAAGAACCAGAGCCTCCCAGACCGCCTCAAGGAGAAAGACTCCTCGAGCGAACACGGTTCAACTCTGTATGAACACCACGACTAACCACCGTCCGGTGACCAAGGCCTAGCCTTTCAAACCCACGCTCTACAAATGATATTGTTTGGGCCTTTTTACGTGCAAACCCAATATCATTTTGGGTCGTTACAAATTGAGTCCTTACAATTGGCGTTGTCTGTGGGGAAGGCTTGTGTGTTGGCACAGGCGGTGGGTTGAGACAGTCCCCCCATCATTTCCAACAGCCGGTTGTAGTGTTCTAACCTAAAGTTCCACTAGGGGCTACGTTTCTTCAATAGGGTCTATGCTTCGAAGCGTCAGTAGCGCGGATGGTTCTAGGGGTTTGGCCGAGGAGCTAATCCCCCTAAACCAATGTCCCACGCCATAGCCGAGGGGTTAATTCCCCTAACTACTTAAAAATCAAGTTTTGGACAGAACCAAGGTATTGCATTGTCCTCAGACTCAAACTTATGGGGAAACCAACTACTTAAAAATCAAGTTTTGGACAGAACCAAGGTATTGCATAGTCCTCGGACTCAAACCTATGGGGAAACCAACTACTTAATGAAAATATCTAAGTTTTGGACAGAACCAAGGTATTGCATGGTCCTCGGACTCAAACCTATAGGGAAACCAACTACTTAAAAAGCTAAGTTTTGGACAGAACCAAGGTATTGCATGGTCCTCAGACTCAAATCTATGGGAAAACCAACTACTTAAAAAGCTAAATTTTGGACAGAACCAAGGTATTGCATGGTCCTCGGACTCAAACCTATGGGGAAACCAACTACTTAAAAAGCTAAGTTTTGGACAGAACCAAGGTATTGCATGGTCCTCGGACTCAAACCTATGGGGAAACCAACTACTTAAAAATCGAGTTTTGGACAGAATCAAGGTATTGCATGGTCCTCGGACTCAAACCTATGGGGAAGCCAACTACTTAAAGGAAATCTGGATACTAAGTTGGACCTAACAATACACAGGACATCTCGGGTGATGCCTATATCTCCATTGAAGGAGGTTCAAACACGAGTTCAGGGCTCTATAGGTGCGAGTAAGCTAACGTTCCGAAACATGATTCTGAATATATCGCATGCGCAACCATTCATACATGTTAAGATAATTAGTTCAAAAATCATAAATAATAGTAAATATCGACGAGGGCAACTAACAAGTAATCCAAAGGAAAGAGGAAGAAAAGAATTTCATATATGTGTTCAACATGTTCAAACTACAAGCAGACTACAAAGTTTTCAAAATAAAAAAGAAACTAGTTAATCATTGAACTAAAAACAAATACGGAGGCTGGCTGGGGTTTCTACTTCTTCAATTCTGTGTCGGCCACATCCTGGGAAGGCAGAACAGGACCAGCTTTGACGCCCTGGAGGACAGTCCCTTCTGGGGAAGATTGAGCAAGATCGGTGTTGGTACTCTTGGGGACCACAGTGAGGGGAATTGCTTGCAGGGGCTGGGCAAGTATGGCTGGCTCTTCGGCATCAGGGATCTGAGCGCTGACCTTAGGCTCGACATCCTCTTTGGGTACCTCGGGATCCATACTTTCAGGTGCTTCTATTACATCATGAAGCTCTCCCCCTTTAAGCGACTCGCCAGGAGGGACGCCGATCTGTGCAGCCTCTGACTGAGTAACCCCTACCTCGTGTTGATCGCTCACAGCCTTAGAGCTGGCAGAGGCGGCCTCACGAATGGCTAGAGGATAAAATATGCTCTCCGCCTTCCACAAATCAGAAGAAGCATCCACCCCAGCTCGCTTTAAAGCCTCTTCCCAAACCTGGGAGCAGAATAGCTTGCACACTCCGAGAATTTGGGCTTTAAGGGAGGCTTGGGTTTCAGCTACCCCCGTATTGTAACCCTCATCCTCGGCCTTGTCCCTAGCAGCTTCGGCCTCGTTTCTAGCAAACTCAGCCTCCTGCTTGGCCCTCATGGCTTCGTCCTGGGCATACTCTGCCACACCTTTATCATTCTCTGCCAAGATCAGTCTTTTCTTTAAATCATTGATCTGCTCATTGGCTATTCGCAACTGATCCTCGGCTTCGAGTAGACGTTTTGTCTATTCCTCGGCCTGTTTTTGGGCGCCATCTAAACCCGCCGAGGCGCTGTCCCTCTCTCGGATAGCCTTCTTTAAGGCATCCTTGGCCTTTGCGAGGTCGTCCTCGGAAGCTTTGAGAGTCCACGCGGCGTCTATACCCTTGGAGCGTTCATTCTCGGCGGCCTTACTCTGCTTGTTAACTTCCTCCTCCATTCTATAGGTGGCCTGGAGAGCTTGTCAAGTGAGATAAATACATCGTGAGTGACAGACCGGGAGCAAGAGTTAATAAAGTTTTAGGTTTCAAGAGCCTTACCATGCCCAAGTACCTCTTCGTACTGAGGAAGACCTCCTGCATCCTCATTTTCTTCAACTCATCCACGTCGGTGGGAAGTAGCATGGTTCTCCCTAATGCGTCTGCCACATAACCACCCTCGCCATCTCCAAGGTTCCTCATGGACGCGGTTTCCAACAGTAGCCCCCCGTGGAGCATTGGGGCAGGAAGCCAGGCGCTTGGCAAGGATTGGGCTTCGATCCCCTTCCCTTTACTTTGGGCGGATTGGGTTTCGGTCTCTTTACCCTTACTTTGGTGCCCAATCTTCAATTGTTTCACACGCGGGGCTTCATCCCTCTCCTTAGAAGATTGGGATTTTCCCCCGTCCATGGCTTACTTACCCTTGGGACTTCTCTTTTTCTTTAAGTCAGTGGGCTCCGGCCGAGGAGGCAGAGTTGGTTGGGGAGGAGCAGGAAGTTTGGGGTGGGGAGATTGTGGCTACGACTTTGTGGAGGATGACCTAGTCTGGATGGTCTGGGGCTAAGGTGGTGGAGACGGAGCGCTGGACTACAGTGTTCCCTGCGTACCCTTCCCCGGTTGACCCTCGAGGAGGTCGAATAAGCTGGTCGGGGGCTTTCTCTTAAGTCCCATCTCGGTTTGGGAAGATGTGCCTACTGATGACAATTTCGTCTCGGACAAGGCCAAGTCACCTATATTACCAGAAGGATCCTCGGATTGGTCAGCTAGGTCAAATACCCCAAATCCCTCCTTGGATTGATCTAACTTGCCTTCGTCCTCCGCTACTTGGTGAGATGAGGAGAGGTCCACCAGTGGGATGCCCTCTGGGACAAATGATCATTCGGAGATTAAAAATCCTGATTCGACTACGGTAATTTTTGGAAACCGAGGACGGTTGGTGCTGATCACGTGCCTGGGGTCGGCGAATGACTTCTGAAGGGGAGCATACCCTAAGAATTTGTGAGCGGCTCGGACTTGACCATCCCCGTCATTTACTAAAACTGCCGCTTGAAGAACAGTCTCCAAGTCCACCCGGTTAACTAGGTGAAAATGTCGGTAAAAAGCGTGTGGATCTGCAAGAAAAACACATGCGCATGGTTAGTTACCGAACCACATCAAATTAAAATGGCACAAAGGATCGGCACCCTTCCATTCTCTATACCCCACCTGGTTCTCCCTCTACCGTGGGGCACGGATCGCCATCATGCCATTCACCGGATACGATAAGGAAATCCTTGTTTAACCCCTTGTTGGAATCAGGGAGGCATTGAATTAGTCGAACCCTCTCGTCTCTCGTCTTCATATAATAGGATTTCCCCTTCAAATTTTGGAGATTATAGCACCAATTCACGTCGTGGTGGGTCAATCTTAGCCCCATATTTTCGTTTAAGCCATCCACACAACCCAGAATCCTAAACATGTTGCCGGTGCACTGGGTGGGGGCCAATCGGAAGTGCCTGAGGTAACCCTTCGTTACCGGCCCCATGGGGATTCTCATACCCCCCTCTACGAAGGCGAGGACAGGAATTACCACCTCGCCCGTTCTCCTCAGAAAGTGCCACTCCCCCATCTTACAATGCCTCAGACTCACGTTGGGAGGAATCCTCTAGTCGGTGATGAACTTTTCCATCGCCTCCTCAGTATCAATCAATTTCCTCAGTCTCAATTTAACCATCTCTACGAGTTACTAAACAAACTCAACCAGTGACGAGAGAAGGAAGGGAACCAGAGAAAAATAAACCCAGAAAAGAAAAAGCACGAGTTAATGGAGGCAGGGAACTTACAGAAAAGAGGAAAGGCGCTTCGGACAGGCTTTTTGTGCTGGAGATAGACTTGAGTTTGGACGAAAGTTCAGATGAACCTAGGGTATATGCGCCAGAACTCTTAAGTGCAAAACTGAAGAGACAAATCCGTTCCAAAAATCATTTATGCCTCCCATTGAGAGTAACTGCATGAATTTTCCCGCCCATAAAGGCAAGGAAATCCCCACCGTTAGATCTCCATCACGCCGTAGAACGTGGGTAACACAGAGCCGCCTGCATTTAATGAGGCCACGTTTCACCTTCCAAAGTCTCCAGGAACGTGTCTCGGGCAGACGAAAAGTCTCGGGAACCGATAGGTGATAAGGATTGACAGGCATTGACAGATGTTTTATGTCATCAAAACCCTTCTATCCGTCCGAGGAGCCGGATAGCAGGATTTTGAGGGGCTATTGTGGGACCAGAGAACTTATGATCCGGCCCACGCTTTACTAGGGCCCAGGGCCCGTACCGAGGAAAGTATTTGCCGAGGACGAATAGGGAAAGGCCGAAATGCCTGGGGGTACAGCCGAGGACGACCCTGTCCTCGGCATTCCAAGACTTCAAAGGGAAGAGCAACATCTCGTTGTAGGCTGCCCCCAAAAAGCCCCTTGAAGAAGAGGCGAGTATGATGGGACCCATGTGGAGGTACGGTGTGGAATTGGTTCAAGGTAAATATGTCCACTCCGCATTAAATGTGCCCGCAAGCGTCCTAACCATATTAATGAGAAAAGACGCCTGAACAGGGTGGCTTCGGTCATCGCAACTAACAAAAAAGTAAGGGGAGGCAGCTGATGGGACGAGTACTTAAGTATGCACATGCCTGATCAACAAGTGGAAGGTTAGGATCAACCAAGAAGGGTTATATAATGTGAAGATTGATGCGCCAAAAGAAGGAGGGGGGAAAAAGGCCAAGAACCAGAGCCTCCCAGACCGCCTCAAGGAGAAAGACTCCTCGAGCGAACACGGCTCAACTCTGTATGAACACCACGACTAACCACCGTCCGGTGACCAAGGCCTCGCCTTTTAAACCCACGCTCTACAAATGATATTATTTAGGCCTTTTTACGTGCGAACCCAATATCATTTTGGGTCGTTACAAATTGAGTCCTTACACACACTATTTAAAATCACTTTTTTTTTTTTTTTTTTTTCATAAAGCACGTTTTAAAAAAACTGAACCAAACTCATCCTGAGTTGTTTGGCCTATAAAATTTGTAAAGACCGACTGCGTTTTTGTTTTTAACAATTGTTTATACAATATGTTATAATTAAAACAATATATATATATATATATATATATATATATATATATATATATATTTATATATATTTGGGTTTAAGGGAATGGTGTCTCAATTATGTATACTCCCTTCTTGTGAGACATCCCAAAAATCTTATTGGTTGTTAATGTAGATGATAAAATTTGAGATTTTAGTTCATCACATGTCCTTCAAATCAATTAAATTTACTAGTCAAAAATCAAATCAATTAGTCAAGCCACTTTTAATAGGTACTCACCACAACATATCATATAGTAAATAATATGTGTCGGCAGCATTGTAAAACGAATATTAATGGAGTAATGGCTCTAACCAGCGAAAAAAACAAGGAAAAGAAAGCAGTACTCTATTATTAGGAGCCTTCCTTCCTCCCTTCATTTCCAACTTCAAAGTCCGCATGACAGTCAACAGAAAACACTTTCCTTCTTCCTTTTGGAATTTCCTTTCCCAAAAACCCTATGCCCCTGAGAAAAAAATATCCATAATTATTTCATTTAAATATTTTTGGGTATTATTTCATTTAAATGTTTTTTTAAATGTTTTTTATTTAAATTTTAAACTTTGAAAATGTTTTATTTATGAGCAAGATTTAGGTACAGTACTTAGGTGTTGTTCCTTAAGTTCTCTTTTTAAGATTCTGCCATGTGGATTTTTTCTCATAGGATGAAAGTATATTTTTTAATTAAATAGACACATGACTAAATCTTAAGAGAAGAATATAAGGAACAACATCTAATGTACTGTACCTAAGTTTTGTCCTTTATTTATACCCACAAAGATTTCATTTAAACGTTCTATCATATTTTTCTATTAATCCGATAATCATCACATCACTATTTTTTTTTTCTTTTTTTTTGGGGCCTGATACGTCATATCACTAGTTGGTTTAACTTTTAAGTGAGATTTGTTTCAAATATTGAGGTTTAAATTAGACTTACCTGGTTTGATTAAAATTATTTAAAACTATAAGGTCTAAATGAATATTTGTTAAAAAGGTTTTTATTTAAAAAAAAAAAGTTTAGATAGAACCTAGCTTTTAGATCTTCTTTTCCCTTTACTTTTTTGTTTTTTATGTTTTGAGATACATAAAAGGGTGGCAAAAATCCAAATTTATCATTGCTTTTAACAGAGATGAGTAAGAGCAATTGCATCAGTTGATGCAAATTTTCCTTCTATTTTGCACAAAAAAGCTATTTTTTTTATTTTACACATCTATTTTTACAAAACACTCACATCAGTTTATCTATTATACACATTTATTTAATAAAATATTCATTCTTTTACAATTTTTTATTATTCTTTCCCTCACTGCCTCTCTCTCTCAGACCCATTCTCTACAACATCAAAGCAAGAAACCAAAGGCTATGGCAAGCACTGAACCCGAGCACGAGCACAGAGAAGAAGAGGAAACCCCAACCAACGAGGACAAGGACACTGGAGCTCAAGTTGCTCCAATCGTTAAGCTCGAGGAGATTGCCGTCACCACCGGCGAGGAGGATGAAACTTCCATTCTCGATCTGTACGTTTCTCTTTCCTCTCTCTCTCACTCTCTCTATTTCTATGGTTTTCCTTTCTTTTTCATCACAATCTGATTGAATCTAGGGATTCTTGATTTTGCAGCAAAGCTAAATTTTACCGTTTCGATAAAGATGGGAACCAATGGAAACAGAGAGGCATTGGTTTTGTCAAGTTTCTCAAGCACAAAGAGTACCAGAGACAAGAGAGAGAAAAAACTAATAAAATAATAAATGCAAGCGCTACAGTAATTGTGCATAAATGCATAATTTTACACTCACTGATGTGAGTGTTTTTATATTCAAAATGTGTAAAATGAGCACATTTTTCTATTTTGCACAATTATGCATCAACTGATATAATTGCTCTAATAGGAGACAAATAAAGCTTACCTCAAGTGGGTAAAATACCAATTTTTAAATCACAGGTAGTCAAAGTATTTTTTCGAGCAAACCACAAGTGGGTAAAGTGTAATTTCTTTTTTTTTTCTTCTTTTTTATTTTTTATTTTATTTTATTTACAGCAAGTAGGAAAGGAAACTTGAAAAGCAAATTGACAAACTCCTCCAATATGATAATACATTCAGCATTTCATAAATATTAGACGCGGTAACTCGAAATCTCTATCAAATTGAATTGCTTGTATAACAATAGCATCATTGCTGTCAAATCAGGCATTCTGCCTGCCAATCACAGCTGATTCACAGAATTGTAAATAAAACATCTGCCTCCAAAGAACTGACATCAAACATCTAAGTCTCTTTGCCTAGTATGATTGCAATTGCAGCACAAAACCTTTAAAAAGGAAAACATGAGGTAATGTAAGAAACAAGTGATTCATACGATGATACCCTGAACATCTGGTTCATGTCCTCAAATATCATCCTATGAGAATATAGAACAAAAGATTTGTCTAGGGATAGAAAATTAATATCTACTATCTAGAGAGATAAAAAGAGAGAGCAGCTTAGAGATCTTTTTACTCAATTTTCAGAACACATACAAACATTAATCACACACCACACACACACATAAGAATCTATCTATTGACTTGAACACTATTGTGTGTGTCTGCTTGTTTTAGATATTTTCATACATCCTGAAGGAACCTGCTCCAGTGCAGCATGCCATGTCACAGGAGTCCCAGTCAATGTGCTGACACTCCTTTTGTTAACCTTGTCATCGGTATTATCTTCATCCTTGCATTTCAAGTTGCTGTGCTGAAGCTTCTGCAGTGTTGGGCTACATTCCACCATATGTATTTGCAATGATTCAGTGAAGTTCTTAAATTTGGAGGCACCCTACAATAAAAGCTACAGTTCTTCAACCTAAAACTTGAACCCATGCCATATGCTCATTAATTAAACAACAACAAGAAGAACAAAAATCCAAGAAAGATGAAGGAATGTGAAGACAAACTAATGTTTTCACTTGAACATTAATGATTAATCAAAAAACAAAAATCCAAGAAAGAAGCATGACAAGGAATGTGGTCACTTACACGAAGAAGATCAGCCATCAGAGTTCCTCGTCCTGGACCCAGCTCAACAAGGTTAACTTTATTTGGTTGTCCCATTTGCTCCCATAGGCACATGGCCCAAACACCAACCATCTGAAGTTACATAAGCAAGACATGAGAAATCATTCTTCTTGATTGCAAATCTTCAAAAATGAAAGCAACTCAGATAATCATGTTCCTTTTCCTAGAAATTAAAGCCTTCTTCTTCCGTACTTTGTTGGATTGGAGTGCTGCTTTTCTGTCTCCCCCTTGTTTTTCTCTCTTGCACTTGTTTGATTTTCGTATTTTGAATTTATTGTACTTCTCTCTTAGTACACCGCCAGTGTACCAGGTTTGCTTTTTTCTAATAAAATTTTTCATAACTTATCCAAAAAAAGAAATAATGTTCTTTTTCCTTATCTGTCCTAGAAAATCCTCAGAAAATTGAGAGGAGATATAAGCGACTAGAAGTTCAATAGAAAAAACTTATCTCCCCAAACATTTGGCTTACTTCAGGGGAGGTTATAAAATCACCCTCTGCTCCAAACACATCCCGATTAATGTAGAAAGTAGAAACCAGCCTTAGGATTTGTCAAAACTTCCTCCATGTACTCAGCAATCGAAATTGGCCCACCACGGTACTGAGAACACAAAAATAACAAGGACTAAGATCACAACTACAAGCCATTCCTTATACAAACAGAGAAATTAAGGCACATTTAAATGCTAAGTAGAAACAGAAATTACCAGAGTAGCACGAACATACCAAACTATAATTTGAATTTATCGCGGAACCAGAAATAAAAGCAAGTGAAATTCAATTTCTAAGTGTCACAATTTTTTGATATTCAGTTTCTTCTTATAACTTAATTGAGCAATGACATACAAAACATAATCGAACACAAACCCCACGATCAAAATCATTAACTAATATTTTGCTCCCTTATTCCAATAAAAAAAAAGTAACCACTCTATACCTCCGTTAGTTCCAAAGTGCCAAACCCATTACAATTAGTATTGAATTTCAATCAGAGACACAACCAGAAACAAAAGCCCAAAAAGAAAAAAAAAGGGTATTTTCCATAATGAGCTTGTCAATTTCTTATTGATGATAATGGCAATGTCCCCACATTCACACCAAAAAAACTGCAATGTTTACACACAGAAAAATGCAACACATTAAAGAGTGAAAAATGATCGAATTGCGAATCTTGATAATGCCTTTGAGGTGCTTGACGAGCTCAGAGTCCGAAGAAGGCTCATGAGAATGCTCTGCCATATTCAAAATTCACCCACTACAAATACTGAAATACGTATATGTATATATGTGTGAAAAAGCTAGAGAGAGAGTTGTTATTGAGTTTTATTGTTATCAGGTGGGTTGTAGAGTGGAGAAGTGGAGTGGTTTGCGTTGTCCTCTACGTGTTCGATGAAAGAACTGTTTAGGAATTGGGACGATGAAGAAGAGGAAAAGAAACGATGTGAATGTCGGGGTGCGGAGTGGTAATAAGCATTGGAGAGTCGACGACAAGAAGTGGGAGCTTGGAGCAGTAGACGTCTCAGCAATTTTGTGATTTGTCATTTGTGATCTCTCTCCTGTGCGAGGCTCCTGAGGAAGTGTGATATAAACAGCGACTTCAAACTAGTTGAAAATTATAAGATTCATTACAACTGGTTCAAAGTTCAAGGAAACATTGTGATGGGGATGTAGCTCAGATGGTAGAGCGCTCGCTTAGCATGCGAGAGGTACGGGGATCGATACCCCGCATCTCCACTTCTTATTTTTCCAAACCGCAAGTTTTTTGTTTTTGCTTTTTTTCTTTTTATACCTTTTTGTTAAAAACCTTTTTTTTTTTTACTGAACATGATAGGACTAACTTGGTTGTCTGTGATTAAAACATAAGAAGTACAATAAAATAAGAAAAAAGGAAAAAAAAACTATTGTAGCTTTGTTGACTATTTTAGCTATAAAATTTTAGTTTTGGTGGTTAAAATTAAGCAAGACTAAGAAACCCGATGGTCCTTGTCATTTATGGTCTGTTCCAATCTGCTGGAACTATTACTTGCTTTACATCTTTCTCTGTTTTTATAAAATTACATTTTGTAAGTAGAATGTATAAGCTGATTTTTGTTGTGATCATGAATTTAAAATTAACTTTTGGTTACTACCATTTGTGTACATGAAGTCCTAATCCTGGTCATAATAGGCTTCAAACTATTGCATTTACATGTAAAGAAGAAAAAATTATTCCCAAGGGTTATTTGGTATTGATGTGCAGCAACACAAAGACGTGGTTTGGAATTTTTGCAGCAACAATTGTTATGGCATTTTGGTCTTGGAATGATTAAATATCAAGTAGTTTGTTGGTTTGCTTAACTTTTTTTTTAGTCTCTATTATAATGTAAGTTTCCCTTCATCTAGTTTGGTTTTGGTTTTCACATGCTAGACATGGCCTTCAGAACAGGTACAAAAAACTAGAAAAAAACCAAGGTAGAAGGGGACAACTTGACTCAGCTTGCTTTTCTTATGCTTCTATTTTAATTTTTAACATGGACATTGGACATCAAAATGCTTGTACAAGTATGTTGCCCTCAGGCTTAGGTCGTTGCCATTGTTGATAAACCAGTTGCTTAAGATACCTCTCTAATTGGTTCAGGAGCTAGTAAGAGAGTTTATGTGCCTTCAAGCATGAGCCAGTGTTAGGGCTGAAAAAAAAAAAAAAAAACTGATAAACTGTATGGACCAACTGAAACTACCCGAACCGAATCCAATTTTTCTAATTTTTTCTTTGTTTAGTTCGGTTTCGGTTTAGATTTTTGAAAAATCGATTTTTTTTGTTCAATCTCAAATTCACAAAGTATTAAACTAAATCGAACTAAAACCAACCAATATTTACCAAATATTAATATATACAAATTATTTCAAGATTGTACTTAGCAAAGTGACAATGACACACATGTTTCAAGTTTGTATCCCTCCCTCTCTCTTTGTCATGCCTTCCTTTCTCCTTTTGTCACGCCTTTGTGGCTTTTTCTTCAGCCGCTCCTCATCACCTCCTCCATGCCTCTATCGTTACTACCTTTCTCCACCTCCCTCCTCATTTCTCTCATTTTGGGTATGTTTGCTAAATTTCTATTTATCTTTTTTGCTTAATTGTGAGTTGTTTGTTTGATTTTTGTGTTGTTTGTTTGCTAAAAATACATGATTTTGAGGGGTTTTTTTTTTTTTTTGAGGGCGGGGGGTGTTTGGCCTTTGGGAGTTGAGAAAATGTGAAAAAATAAAGAGAAATAGAGTTTTTCTTTCCTTTGATCTGTTTGGTTGATAAGAAATTAGAAGAAATCGAAAGTCAACCAGATCGAATCGAATGGATTAAAATGCAATCAGTTCGGTTCAATGTTCCTTCCCTATAGTTTGGTGTCGGTGCCAAATATGACCAAACCAAAAATTTCGGTTTAGTGGATAAATCGCTCTTCACCCTCCCCCCCGCCCCCCCAAACCGAAACCAACCAATTTCACCCTAGCCAATGTAGAAAGAGCTAATGGATCAAATATGTAACGACTTAAGGAAAAGCGCTAGTCACATCTGCGCTATACCTTAAAAAGACTAGTCGCAATTGAGGCTCCTTGTAGTTGTTAATAAAGCCCAGTTCAACCCAGTAAATACCCAATGTGGGACTTATCACACATTCACACATATCACACAATCAATCAAATTAGGGCATCACAAAATATGAGGCCAATGCAAAAATCTCATATTCTATTTACAAAGAGGGCTGTTTCCCATTCCTATACTCTCGCAGGAGACGAATAACGGATTCAGAATATTCCATACACAAAGGGCACCAAGGCATCAAGGGTGAAATAAAATGGATGCATGATGTTTGCTCTTGCTAGGGTCATTTTTTTCCCTAGCACCAACAGACTTGTAAAGGCTAAAGACTTTAGACAAGTCTTTTAAAAAAATAAAAATAAAAATAAAAAACTTTTCTCTGGTTAACGTGTAAAGAATTAGGTAATAGAATGGATGTTGATAGGCTCGATCAAATCATAATCGTCCATACATTCACGACTAGTAGCGGACGACCTAACCAAGATCGTTTGGGAATAAATGGTCGTCGCTCAAGGACGAGTAAACCCACCTCCACCCCTCGAGGAACCGTTACAAAATATTGATCAACCTTTAGATCGTTGGAAGGGGCAGCTCATCATTAACACCCCGCAGGGGCGTTACCAGGCAAGAATAAAGTCTCCATCAAGACTCCACCAACGGCTAGAAGAAACCACCTGTGAGTGCACGCATATAAATACATAACCCCAAAAGGGGTGGAGGTAAGAAAAAAACTCTAGCACAGTATTCTCACAACTCTCTTTTGTCAATCTTTCTAACTTTGGCATCAGAGACTTTTTTGCAGGCACCATGCCGGCGAACTATTCCCGTTCTTCCACTCACTCGTTACTGAGGATTGGGTTGGTCGTGGACGACTTCCATCTGGACGATCAAAATTGGCTGACGATCTGAGCATCATCAGTTTGGCGCCGTCTATGGGAACGATTCAACACGTGATCTATTCCCGGTCCAAATGGAATCCAGTACAAACCCAGATCCCGCTGCATTGGCCCTACAAATCCAGTCGCTATCAGCAACTGTGGAAGAACTCACCAGACAGAACCAAGAGATGAAGCAACGGCTGCTACAGGAAAGTAATTGTGCAGACAGGGGCGACGATGAAGACAGTAACAGAAGGCGAACCAGCACCCCGGAAGAAGCAAGCTCGGATCTCTTAAGAGAGATGAGGAAAGAGATGGACGAACTGAGGAATGCCATCAAAGGAAAAACGGACCAAAGCCTGGAGAGGATCGTTCGGAAGACTGATTCACCTTTTACCATGGCCGTCCAGGAGTGCCCAGTACCCTCCAAGTTCCGTCTACCCCAGCTAGAACCTTTTGACGGGCTAAAAGATCCCTTGGATCATTTGAATACCTTCAGGAGGACCCTAGGCCTTCAACAGCCACCTGATGAGATTTTGTGTCGCTCCTTTCCTACGACCCTCAAAGGAGCAGCCAGGGAGTGGTTCAACAAGTTGCCTACATCGTCCATTGATAACTTCGAGCAGTTAAGCAGTTCCTTTGTCCGTCATTTTGTAGGCGGGCAGTGTCCAAAAAGGACTGCTGACCATCTGCTTACCATCAGACAAGGAGAGAAGGAACCATTGAGGTCTTATGTGACACGTTTCACCCGAGGAATGCTGGAAATAGACGAGGCAGATGACAAGGTGCATCTCACGACCTTCAAAGTGGGGTTGAAGTCTAGAGATTTTGTGGCATCTTTGGCAAAGAACCCCCCTAAGACAATGGCTGAGGCATTGCTGAAAGCTCAGAAGTACATGAACGCGGAAGAAGCCCTAGCAGCCATTGACGGAGCAGAGAAGAGCAAGGACAAGAAGAAAGAAAAGGAGGATGATCGACGAGGGCTAAAAAGGGATCGGGCTGACCGACGGAATGACGATAGGAGGAAGGAAGACAAGAACCCTCGTCCATTGAAATTCACTCCGCTGATGATGCCCGTTGACCAAATTCTAACAGAGATAAGGGATGAACTGTCTCTCAAGTGGCCAAGACCACTCCATTCAGCGCCCGGTTTGCGCGACAAGAGGAAATACTGCCGCTTCCACAAAGATCATGGGCATTACACGGAGGATTGCAAGGACCTCAAAGAGCAGATTGAAGAGCTCATCCATAATGGGAAGCTACAACAGTATATAAAAAGGGGAGATTCCGGCAGGTACGGACAGAAAAGCCAGCAAGTTAATGCAAGGAGAAACGAAGACCACCCCCAACCTCATCCACAAAGTGCGCTAGGGGAGATAAAAACCATCGCCGGAGGACCAACCGCTAGGGGATCATTCAAATCACTCAGGAAATCATACCAAAGGCAGGTAAACAGTGTCCACAGTATACCTCCGTTAAAGCAAAGACGCACCAATGGAGACTTGTACTTCTCTGAGGATGATGCCAGAAGTGTAAAGCAGCCTCATGATGACCCACTCGTTATTATGATCATGATCGAGGGGTTTAACACACGAAGAGTCCTGGTCGACAGTGGAAGCTCAGCCGACATAATCTATCTTCCTGCCTTCCAGCAACTAAAACTAGACCCAAAGAGGCTCCGTCCTTTTAAGTCTCCCCACCTCAGTTTTAGCGGAGACAAGGTATACCCAGAGGAATAGTGACATTGACGGTGACGGCCGAATCATACCCCCTCCAGGTAACCAACCAGCACAATTTCCTGATAGTGGACTCACCCTCATCCTACAATGTGATCATAGGAAGATCAATGCTCAATCGCTGGAAGGCTGCCATTTCCACCTACTGCTTAAAGGTGAAGTTCCCAACAGAATAGGGTGTCGGAGAAATTAAAGGAGACCAAGTATTGGCAAGAGAATGCTATCAGGCCGTCCTGGCCTCGAAAGAGAACCATACGAGGACGATTGAAGAGAAATCGCCAGAGATTGTGGAGAAGCTTGAAATAGTAGAACTGGCTGAGGGGAGTCCGTCAAAGACGACCCAAATAGGGACGAACCTGAGTCCCAGGACGAAGGAAGAGATCGTCAGCTTCCTGAAAAGCAACCTCGACATATTCGCTTGGAACCACGAAGATATGCCTGGAATCCCAGCAAGCCTCATCCAGCATCACCTGAATGTTGACCCGGGAAAGAAACCCATCCAGCAGAAAAAGAGAGTCTTTGCCCCCAAGTGAAACAAGGCAGTGACAGACGAGGTAAATAAGTTACTTGCAGCCAAATTTATCCGAGAAGTCCACTATCCAGAGTGGTTGGCCAACGTAGTTATGGTCAAAAAAGCAAATGGGAAGTGGAGAATGTGTGTCGACTTTACAGACCTAAATCAAGCCTGCCCAAAAGACAGCTTCCCACTACCCAGGATCGACCAGCTAGTGGACTCCACAGCAGGGCACAAACTTCTCACGTTTATGGACACGTTCTCAGGATATAACCAGATACAAATGGCTGAAGAAGACCAAGAGAAGACTGCTTTTATCACCAGCCAGGGATTTTACTGTTACCAGGTCATGCCTTTTGGGCTCAAGAATGCAGGTGCCACCTATCAAAGGTTGGTGAACCAGATGTTCGAGAAGCAAATCGGGAGAAATGTGGAGGTTTACGTTGATTATATGCTCGTCAAGAGCAAGGAGGAAGAAGATCATCTGGACGATCTCAGGGAGACGTTCAATACGCTCAGGCAATACAGCATGAAGCTCAACCTATCCAAGTGTGCCTTTGGGGTTTCCTCGGGAAAATTCCTCGGGTTTATGGTTTCGCGGAGAGGGATTGAAGCAAACCCCGAGAAGGTCAAAGCCATCCTTGAAATGTCCGCACCCAGGACGGTCAAAGAAGTGCAATCCCTCACGGGAAGAATAGCGGCCCTCAACAGATTCATCTCGAAGGCTACAAACAAATGCCTTCCATTCTTCAAGACTTTGAAGAAGGTGTTTTCCTGGACGGAGGAATGCGAAACGACGTTCCAAGAGCTGAAGCGCTATCTTAGCAACCCTCCGCTCTTAAGCCCGTCGAAAGAGGGCGAAGACTTATTCTTGTACTTAGCTATGTCTGTTACGGCCGTCAGCGTTGCGTTGATCTCAGAAGAAGACGGGTTGCAACTTCCTGTGTATTACATCAGCCAGGCTTTTCAGGGTGTCGAGGCACGGTATCCTCGCGTAGAGAAGATCACCTTCGCCCTGATTGTGGCTTCGAGAAAACTTCGTCCATACTTTCAAGCCAATCCCATCATTGTGATGATGGACCAACCCATCAGAAAAGCAATGAACAAACCCGAAGCGGCAGGACGAATGGTACAGTGGGCAATCGAGCTCAGCCAGTTCGACATAAAATACCGTCCAAGGACAGCATTAAAAGCAAAGGCATTGGCTGATTTCATAGCAGAATTCACCACCCCCGAGAGCATAGAGAATCTCTGGACGATAAACACTGATGGATCGTCCACCCAGAAAGGAGGTGGAGCAGGCATCGTCATCACTTCCCCTGAAAAAACTGTTCTCAAGTATGGTGTCCAGCTCAAATTCCCCGTAACCAATAACGAAGCGGAATACGAGGCCTTACTGACGGGATTGAGAATAGCTCGGGCACTCGGAGGTGAGAATGTCGTGCTCAAGAGCGACTCCAAGCTCGTCATAGGGCAAGTAAGAGGGGAGTACGAAGCAAAGGAGGCAAGGATGCAGAAGTATCTCAAATTGACGAACCAGCTGGTAAGCGCCTTTAATTATGTAGAGTTCATCCAGGTCCCTAGGGATCAGAACACTGAAGCTGACGAGGTTGCACGAAGTGCCTCAGCAGACAACCAAAATAAAAGTTTCGATTAGAAGATGGAAGAACAAAACTCTCCTAACATCCAGGGACTTCAAACTCTCTCGGTGCATACCGGCAATGGATGGACAAGCCCGATTTTGTCATTCCTTCGAGAAGGACGACTACCATCAGATCCAGAAGAGGCTAAAAAGGTCCAGAAACGAGTAGCCAGATTCACGATACTTAATGATGAACTCTACAAAAGGGGTTACTCCCAACCGTATTTGAGATGTGTAGAAGGGGAGGAGGCCAAATACATCCTGGAGGAAGTGCACGGAGGAATCTGTGGAGACCACATGGGGGCAAAGTCCCTCGTCAAGAAGATCATGAGAACAGGCTACTTTTGGCCAACAATGCAGCAAGACGCAGCTGATTTTGTGAGGAAGTGTGACAATTGCCAAAGGTATGGGAATGTTCAAAGAATCCCTGGGGAAAAGATGACCACAATCTCTTCGCCCTGGCCATTCGCACAATGGGGGATCGACATCATGGGTCCCCTACCTCAAGGGAAGAGACAAGTAAAGTTCCTACTCGTCGCTATCGACTACTTCACAAAGTGGGTGGAGGCAGAAGCTCTGGCGACAATCTCCGAAGCAAAGGTACAAAATTTTGTATGGAAAAATATTGTTTGCAGGTTCGGGATATCGAGGACGATCATATCAGATAACGGTCGTCAGTTCGACAGCCAAAAGTTTAGATCGTTTTGCTCGGGCTTGGGCATCAAAAACAGGTACTCATCCCCGGGTTATCCTCAGGCCAACGGACAGACGGAAGTAACCAACCGGACCCTGCTCAAAATTATCAAGTCCCAGTTAATGGGGGCAAAGGGAACGTGGCCTGAAGAACTGCCAAGCGTCTTGTGGGCATATAGGACGACAGCGCATACACCAACAGGAGAAACATCATTCAGTTTGACATACGGCATAGAAGCGGTCATCCCGGTCGAAGTTGGGCTCACTAGCCTTAGGAGAGAATTCTTTAACGAACAAACCAATGACGACCAATTAAAACAGAACCTAGACGGCCTGGACAAGATCAGAGATCAGGCATCCCAAAGAATGTCCAAATACCAGCAGAAGATAGCCGAATATTATAATCAAAGAGTGAAGCTGAGAAGATTCAATGTTGGAGACCTCGTCCTTAGAAAAGTCACCCCCGCAACAAAAGATCCGGCACAAGGCAAGTTGGGACCATCCTGGGAAGGTCCCTATAAAGTCGTCCATTATTCACGTCAGGGAAGTTACCATTTGGAAGACTCAGAAGGAAAAAGACTACCTCGTCCATGGAATGTCGAACATCTAAAGAGTATTTCTTAAGTGTTATTCAGCTAGTCATGCGCCACAATTTTTCCCAAAACATAAACGAATGTCCTAAACAAAGAAAGACGGTAAGATTCCTTAAATGGATGTACATCGTCCCAAAAAGAAAAATGGCGATAAGATTCCTTAAATAGATGTACATCGTCCCAAAAAGAAAAATGGCGATAAGATTCCTTAAATGGATGTACATCGTCCCGAAAAGAAAAATGGCGATAAGATTCCTTAAATGGATGTACATCGTCCCAAAAAGAAAAACGAGGATCGGATTCCTTAAATCGTCCAAATAAGAAAGACGACTAGATTCCTCAAATGGATGCGCATCGTCCAGAAAAGCATGACGATAAAATTCCCTGAACAGACAAACCTCGTCCATAATTTAAAAAACAAAAAGGTGCACGAAACAAAAGTACCTCAAGAGGCACATGATGATGGGGACAAATTCAATGGGCTAGCAAACTTTTTCAAAGCCCCCAAACAGGGAAGAGATGAGCATCCAAAAGAAAATCTTCACACAACACATGCAATCATCAAAGGCAAAGGTAAACACCCAGACGTTTATATAAAGCCAAATTGCTAAATAGACTTGCTACATAAAGTTAAATTGTTCAGAGGCAAAAAATGGGGCAAAAAACAAATGGGGCATCCAAACATCAGCTGTTCATGGAAACTTGATACATATAAACAAAACAGAAAATAATTTTTTTTTTCAATAAGACAAAATCAAGCTGGAGGAGCAACATCGTCGTCTCTGTTCGCCTGGGAAGGTTCCGCACCGGTAGACACCGCTGCCTGAGCTGCTTCGTCCTCTTCGATCTCCTTGTCAACGGCCTCAAAGTCTAAGTCTTCAAGGTTCGTACCAGGTCCGTGCTTGATCAAATATCTCCGAAGCAGCTCGAACCCCTTGAAGTACCACTGGAACAGGATGGTGTTATATTCGTCCGTGGTCTGGAAGGTAGTGACGGCCTTGGCCACAGTGACTTTCATCTTCTGGGCAGCTGCTGCCAGGAGTTCGTCCTTCTGCTTCACAGACTGCTTTTCAGTGTCTAGCTGCTCCATCAGGGTTTGAACTTGCTCCTTGGAAGCATTGAGGGAGTCCATAGTTGTGATCAAGTCTTTCCGCAAGCCCGAAGCTTCAGACTCCAGTGCTTCCACCTTCGAGTTGGCAACGACGGCCTTCTCCTCGTTCGCCAGATACTACGTAGTAATGTGCATGGTCTCCCCCAACACCTGAGGACAAAAAAGTTCAATCAAAATCAACAAAAATGATCAAGCAGCTAAAGACGAAGAAAGAGACAGAAATGTGGTGGGCTACCTGCACGAGCTTGTGAATGTGATGGCTCACCATCTTGTGTGAAGGAACGCTCGTAATTTCCCTCATCTCCCCTGGGGTAAGGAGCTCGTTGGCGCGGTCCATGGCCGTCTCGGCATCCGACCAAACACTAGCACCTACTTTCTCTTTCCCTTTGCTCGCCATTTTCTGCTTCTTAGAAGGACGAGCCACCTCCTCAACCGAAATACCAGGAGAGGCAGCCAAACCCTCATCCAGATCAAGGGTAGGTGTGGACGAGCCTCTCTCCAACACCTCTTTCTCTTTCTCCTTCTCCTTATCAGTAATTCTCAACCTCCTCTGACCTATGCTGGAAAGAGGCTCATTCTTCTTACCCTTAATTTTATTGTACATCTCCTTGTTAAACTTGGAAGTCATTTCTACACAAAAGAATTTAAGGACGAAGGAAAAGAGAACAAGAGATTAAGGACGAATAAAAAGAAAATGATAAGTGAAGAACGAAGAAAAAGAAGACAAATCTTTTGGAAAGAACAGCTTACGTTTTCTCTTTTCACGATCGAGGGTACTAAGGACGTAGAGGGAAGGCTCCGGCCCTAAACAGTGACGAGCGAAAGTACGCGGGTCGATTAACTCACCAAAATTGTCGATCATCCTTGCGTACCTGAGTGCTGCTTGAACTCGCTCTACAAATTTGCCCTTGAGCTCTGGACGATCTTTCACTGCAAAGGACGATATCAAAGAGGAAATTTTTTAAAAAAAAAAAAAGAGGGGAAAAAGGGGGCATCTCATAAGGAGCAAATGCACCAATCAAAGGGATCTCCCACCGGCGCAGCAGCCTAGGAACGTTCCCCCACAAGTCATCAGGCAACGTTTCCCAACCGTCACCCGATGCAAAGAAGTATCTAGACTTCCAGTAGCGAAAGGACGACGGAAGATCAACTACCAAATGCAACCTCCTATTCCAGGGTACAAACTCATAGTATCCAAATTCTTTGGACTCTTTTAGACGGTACAAATGGACGAATTCATTGACCGTGATCATGTCTCCATCGGCGATGGTCGTCCAAATCACCATACAGCTGACAACGATTCTCCAAGAGTTAGGCATAAGTTGCCCTGGTGCAAGGTTAAAATGGTGAAGAAGCTCCATGATGAACGGATGGACGGGGAACCAGAGGCCACATGAAAAAGCAGCCTCATAAAAGCAAACTTCCCCGTGGGCAAAGGCGCAAGCCTTTTCACCCTTCCTGGGAAGACGAGCCCTAGTACCCTCAGGGAACTGGAATCTATCTTTAAATTTGCTAAAAACTTCTATTTTCAAGGAACAATTTTCCTTAAGGGCATGGAAGGGACGAACGACAGTCGGAGCAGGAGAATGGGAGGACGAGGGAGCATGAGAAAGCACGGTGGTCGCCGTATCAACCCCGGCTCTTTCCTCACCTGCAATAGAGGACGATCCCCTCTCTAAATCACCTGACCTTTCCTCTAAACCCATACTTTCCCCTCTTAAGATCCCTCGAACGGACTGAAACCAGACCTGAGATTCTAAGAGTAAAGGGTATAAGACACCCAACGCCAATCCTAACCCACTACCCCTACTGACAAACTCCTCGACTTGTGGGTATAAACCGTTAGGCAAAAGCGCACCCAATGGGTCGCCGGAAAGTTCCACTAAGGATCCTAAACGGGCAAAGAGAAAAGCTACAGAGGGAGAGTTGCGCCAAACTTCGAAGTTATCCACCATTAAAGAGGAATAACACCACTCAGTAAGAAGAAAGGGTAGTACAGAGAGGAGAAGAACTTAAAAGACACAGATGCAAGCAAAATTCAGAAAGGAAAGAAAGCGTAAATGGGGGGCATACCTGGAAATTAAGGAGAAAACTGAGAAGGTTATGAGCAGAACACGCAAGTAAGGGAGAAACCAACCGCACAAAAGATGGGGAAGTGAGAAAAGGAAAGGCCAAGGAAATCAAAGGGTTCTGTCTTGGAAAGTGCGGGAAAACTGAAAAGGTTTTCACCGGAAACGAGATCCCCCAGCCAATGAAATTTAGCCACGTGGTCGCGAAGTGAGCCACAGCCGCCATTAAGCAATCAATGCGGAGCAGAACCCCAAACGCCATAACTGCAAAAAAAAAAAGGGGATATGTAAGATAAATATATACATATTTACTCAAATGAACCTGTAAAAACCCTTTCATATTCCTACGATCGTCCATGATATGAACGATCAAGGAATAAGGGGGCAGCTGATAGGCTCGATCAAATCATAATCGTCCATACATTCACGACTAGTAGCGGACGACCTAACCAAGATCGTCCGGGAATAAATGGTCGTCCCTCAAGGACGAGTAAACCCACCTCCACCCCTCGAGGAACCGTTACAAAACATTGATCAACCTTCAGACCGTTGGAAGGGGCAGCTCATCATTAACACCCCGCAGGGGCGTTACCAGGCAAGAATAAAGTCTCCATCAAGACTCCACCAATGGCTAGAAGAAACCACCTGTGAGTGCACGCATATAAATACATAACCCCAAAAGGGGTGGAGGTAAGAAAAAAACTCTAGCATAGTATTCTCACAGCTCTCTTTTGTCAATCTTTCTGACGGCATCGGAGACTTTTTTGCAGGCACCACGCCGGCGAACTATTCCCGTTCTTCCACTCACTCGTTACTGAGGATTGGGTTGGTCGTGGACGACTTCCATCTGGACGATCAAAATTGGCTGACGATCTGAGCATCATCAGATGTTTCCATCAGAAAAAGGTAATAAAATGGATGCACTGGTTTTACTTACACCCTAAGTTACACCGCAATTCACCTTGAATTTATTCTCTTTATTTATTGGATTTTTTTCCCTTTTTATTTTGAAGCCAGCCCTAAACCGTACTCGGCGACGCATAAGTGAATATTTATTTCTGCGTCGTGAAATACTGAAATTTGCTCAAAATGACGGCGCTCAATCTCTTATTATTGTTTTTATTTATGCATTTAATTATTTTTGCTTACCGAATACTGATATCTTCCCCGAAATAACGGTGCGCAATTATTAAGTTTATTTATGCTTACTGAGAGATCTTCCCCGAAATAACGTTGCTGAATTTACTTAGAAATCTCCTTCGGATAGGTTCAATTATTTGTTACTTATTACATTTTGTGTGCTCGCAGCTGTAACAAAGTTGAAAAAGATTGAAGTGTGTGTTCAATCAAAACTTGAATTTGAATTCAAAGGCAAAGGAATTTTTCAGTATGATTATGACATATATGATACAGAGTTAAGAAAAAAAAAACAGAAAGATAGAAAGAGACGTGTTGGAATGAAAACTCTGATATTTTATTGAAAAAGCAAAGAGCCTATAGATAGGCTTTACATCAGAACACTTTACCTAACACTAACCACAACTTCCACAAAATAGGAAAACACTATCCACAACTCCTACAAACTAGGATAGTAGCGTGAGACACTTTCTCAACCATGAAATCTGGCTGAGATCAAATAACCAAATATCTAAAGACTCGATTAAACTACCAAATATCTAAAGACACTTCCAATAAATATTATAAAATAAAATATTTAAATCTTAACACCCTCCTTTAAACTAAAATTTGCAGAAATCAATTTAAAAAAAAAAAAAAAATCAACTCTCTACAAAGTCTTCCTTTGCAGCAGCATGTGAACATACTCCAAGTAGACCACGCAACTTCACAGATGTAGCCAACTTGAGAGGCTTGGTTTGTATATCTGCAACCTGGTCTTCACTTCGACAATAAACCAGTTTGTTTGTTCCATCATTGCTGAGATCTCTTAAAAAATAGTATTTCAAATCAATATGTTTGCTTCTTCCGTATAGCACAAGATTCTTAGAGAGTTTTATTGCTGAGTTGTTGTCACAAAAAACTGTAGTAGCTTCAACTTGCTTGAACTGTAGCTCTTCAAGAATTCTTCTCAACCAGATAGCTTGACAAGCACAAGCTATTGCAGCAATAAATTTAGGATCTGTAGTTGACAAGGAGACAATAGGTTGCTTCTTAGAAGACCACGATACAGCCCCTGTGCCCAACATAAAAACATAGCCCGAAGTGCTCCTTCTATCATCTTGATCTCCTGCATAATCACTGTCAGTAAACCCAAACAATTCTAACTTTTCGCCCTTCTTGTAAAACAACCCAAAATCTCTAGTTCCTTGCAAGTAACGAAGGATTCTCTTGGCAACTAACAAGTGTATTTTTGTTGGATTCTCCATATATCTACTTATTAAACTCACTGAATTCATTATGTCTGGCCTTGTTGCAGTTAAATACATCAAACTGCCAACAATTTTCTTGTAAAGCGTACTGTCCACCTTCTTCCCTTCATGATCTTTGTTTAGCTTCAAACCAAACTCAGTTGGAGTGCCTACAAGATTGCAATCCTTCATCTGAAACTTGTCCAAAATATCTTGCACATACTTCTTTTAAGAAATAAAGATCCCATTAGCTGATTGCACTACTTCTATGCCAAGGAAGTAATGCAACATACCAAGATCAGACATTTCAAATTCAACCATCATAGATTTCTTAAAGCTTTCAAACATGGCTGTATTATTTCCAGTATAGATTAGATCATTTACATATAAACAAACAATGAGCATCTTTCCTCCATCTTCAATTTTTATAAAAAGTGTATATTCATAAGGACATTTTTGAAATCCTTCCTTCAAAAAATAAGTTTCTATACGATTATACCAAGCCCGTGAAGCTTGTTTTAATCCATATACAGCTTTCTTTAACTTATACACTTTATGCTCATTGTCAAGTTTTACATAACCAGGAGGTTGATCGATAAATACCTCTTCTTTCAAATCTCAATGGAGGAATGCTGATTTCACATCCAATTGGAAGATAGGCCATGAGTTTTGAGCTGCCATAGCAATCACCAATCTGATTGTATCATGCCTTGCAACCAGAGCAAAAACTTCTTTATAATCAACACCAAACTCTTGCTTGTAGCCCTTAGCTACCAAGCGTGCCTTGTGTTTGTCAACCTCACCATTCTCCTTTAGCTTTGTCTTGTAAACCCACTTTACACCAATTGTTTTCTGCCCTTTTGGAAGATCACATAGTTCCCATGTATCATTTCTTTCAATGGCTGTAATTTCAGCATCCATAGCCTTTCTCTATTTTGGTTCTGTGACAACCACTTCAAAATTGGTAGGATCACAATATGAAAACAAAGCAAAGTGAGTGAGTGGGTCTTCAGATTGATCAATTCCAGTTACATCATAATCATTCATCCATGCTGGTCTTTTTCGAACACGTTGAGGCCTTTGTGATTCAGCTGCAAGTGGGCTTTGATCAGCTATTGGAACATTTTGAGTGACTTCCTCTTCTTGCTCATTCTCCATAGGCTGCTGCCCTTTCTCTTCATCATCAAAATCTACTGGAATACTTTCTTTAACACCATTTTGATTCCATGACCAGGTGCCTTCTTCATCAAACACCACATCACGGCTAATGATAATTTTCATGGTGCTAGGATTGTATAGTTTATAAGTTTTTGACTTATCACTAACACCAAGAAAAATGCATTTTTCTCCCTTGTTATCTAGCTTCCTCCTCTTCTCATCTGGAATATGGGCATAGGCAATACACCCAAAAATCTGGAAATGATCTACAGCAGGTTTCCTTCCGCTCCATGCTTCCTCTGGTGTCATATTTTGAACAGCAAATGTAGGACTTCTGTTCAAGATGTGAATACTCCAATTTACTACTTCAAGCCAAAACGATTTTGGAATTCTCCCTCTTGTCAACAAGCTTCTCACCATATTGAGGATGCTTTTGTTTTTCCTCTTTGATACACCATTTTGTTGTGGTGTATAAGCAGCTGTCAGCTCTCTTCGAATGCCATGATCATCACAAAAAACTTCAAATTCGGTTGAGCAATATTCTTCACCACGATCCGTTCAGAGGGTCTTAATGGTGTTTCCTGTTTCATTTTCCACACGAGCCTTGAAGCTTTTAAATGCACAAAAAGCTTCTGATTTTGCCTATAAAAAATAAACCCCAGTTTTTCGAGTATAATCATCAATGAAGGTAATTAAGTATCTTTTACCTCCATTAGAACATGGTTTTATCGGGCCACATATATCAGAATGAATTAGCTCCAAAGTTACTTTTGCTCGCCATGACGTCCTTGGGGGAAATTGAGAACGATGTTGTTTGCCAACAACACATTCCTCACAAACTTGGGAAGGAATACTAATCTGAGGAAGACCTGCCACCATATTTTTCTGTTAGAGGGTCTTCAATCCACCAAAACTCAAGTGGCCATAACGAAAATTCCACAACCAAGAAGAATCGTTTACTTCAGCTACCAAACAAGATTGCACACTTGTAATCTTCAATGGAAACAACCTGTTTGAACTCATTTGCACAACAACAATGGCTCCTCTAGTAGGATCATAAATCATACAAGCACCCTTTTGAATAGTGATTATATAACCCTTTTCTTGCAATTGACCAGCACTTAACAAATTGCTTTTCAAGTCAGGAACATAAAAGACATTAGAAATTGTTTCTACAAAACCATTCTTGGTTCTTATCTCTATATCACCCTTTCCCATCACCTTCATAGTAGAACAATCACCAAAACGTATTGTAGAATGAAAGCATTCATTTAAATAAGAAAAAGAAGACCTACTTCCACACATGTGGTTACTGCAGCCCGTATCCACATACCAAACATCAGATTCAGGTTCCTGATTAGCTTGAACAGCCATTAACAAAGTTTCCACTTCCTTCTTTTCAGCAAAATTCGATTGCGGTTCCTTTTCTTTGTCTTTAGGCAACCTAGTATAACATTCAGAACGATAATGACCAAATTTATGACATCTAAAGCACTCTACCTTGGATTTGTCAAAATGTTGATCTCGTCCTCTACCTTTGCCCTGAAATTGTCCATCATCGGCTTTGAAAGGCCTATTGCCATCTCTATTGCCTCGTTCTCCCCTTCCTCTACCTCTACCTCTTCCTCTAGAGTTTGAGAAATGAGTAGAGATAGAAGCCTTTAAAGCTTGCTCCTCTGAAGTTGAACTTCAGTTCATCTTCTGTTCATGGACCAGCAAGGAGCTCTGCAATTCATCAAGAGAAAATGCATCTATGTCTTTCGATTCTTCAATGGAACATGACATAATCAAACTTTGGTGTCAGAGAATGCAATATCTTTTCAACAATGGTGACATCTTCCATCTTCTCACCATGAAAGCGCATTTTGTTGCTAATCTCCATAGTCCTAGCACAGTTGCTAGTGACATATTCTCCATCCTTCATTTGTAGAGTCCTAAAATCTCTTTTCAAGGCTTGAAGCTGTGCACGCTTCACTCTAGCAGAGCCTTCATATTTTTTCTTCATGGAATCCCAAATATCTTTGGAAGTTTCTTTGCTAAGAATTGTTTCCAAGATGGGACGATCAATTGCCTGGAAAAGGTAATTTTTTGCCTTCAAATCTTTGAGCTTTCTCCCTTCTAACTCTGTTTTCTGGGCATCTAATAAGACTGTATTTGGTGCTGGTGCTTGAATTCCAAATTCAACAATTGGCCAATACTCTTTGGACCGAAGAAAATTCTCCATTAGCATACTCCAATGGTCATAGTGACCATCAAAGCGTGGGATCGCCGCCTGCACAAAATTTGAATCTGAAGCCATCAATCTGTTTGGGAACTCTTTCTCTTTTCTTTTCTCACTGGCTCTGATACCACTAATACATAGTTAAGAAAAAAACAAAAAGACAGAAAGAGACGTGTTGGAATGAAAACTCTGATATTTTATTGAAAAAGCAAAGAGCCTATAAATAGGCTTTACATCAAAACACTTTACCTAACACTAACCACAACTTCTATAAAATAGGAAAGCACTATCCACAACTCCTACAAACTAGTATAGCAACGTGAGACACTTTCTCGGCCATGAAATTTGGTTGAGATCAAATAACCAAATATCTAAAGACACTTCCAATAAATATTATAAAATAAAATATTTAAATCTTAACACTTTGTTTGGTATGTGGATACGGGCTGCAGTAACCACATGTGTGGAAGTAAGTCTTATTTTTCTTATTTAAATGAATGCTTTCATTCTACAATACGTTTTGGTGATTGTTCTACTATGAAGGTGATGGGAAAGGGTGATATAGAGATAAGAACCAAGAATGGTTTTGTAGAAACAATTTCTAATGTCTTTTATGTTCCTGACTTGAAAAGCAATTTGTTAAGTGCTGGTCAATTGCAAGAAAAGGGTTATATAATCACTATTCAAAAGGGTGCTTGTATGATTTATGATCCTACTAGAGGAGCCATTGTTGTTGTGCAAATGAGTTCAAACAGGTTGTTTCCATTGAAGATTACAAGTGTGCAATCTTGTTTGGTAGCTAAAGTAAACGATTCTTCTTGGTTGTGGCATTTTCGTTATGGCCACTTGAGTTTTGGTGGATTGAAGACCCTCCAACAGAAAAATATGGTGGCAGGTCTTCCTCAGATTAGTATTCCTTCCCAAGTTTGTGAGGAATGTGTTGTTGGCAAACAACATCGTTCTCAATTTCCCCAAAGGAAGTCGTGGCAAGCAAAAGTAGCTTTGGAGCTAATTCATTCTGATATATATGGCCCGATAACACCATGTTCTAATGGAGGTAAAAGATACTTAATTACCTTCATTGATGATTATACTCGAAAAATTGGGGTTTATTTTTTATAGGCAAAATCAAAAGCTTTTTGTGCATTTAAAAGCTTAAAGGCTCGTGTGGAAAATGAAATAGGAAACACCATTAAGACCCTCCGAACGGATCGTGGCGGAGAACATTGCTCAACCGAATTTGAAGTTTTTTGTGATGATCATGGCATTCGAAGAGAGCTGACAGCTGCTTATACACCACAACAAAACAGTGTATCAGAGAGGAAAAACAGAACCATCCTCAATATGGTGAGAAGCTTGTTGACAAGAGGGAGAATTCCAAAATCGTTTTGGCCTGAAGCAGTAAATTGGAGTATTCACATCTTGAACAGAAGTCCTACATTTGCTGTTCAAAATATGACACCAGAGGAAGCATCGTGCGGAAGGAAACTTGCTGTAGATCATTTCCGAATTTTTGGGTGTATTGCCTATGCCCATATTTCAGATGAGAAGAGGAGGAAGCTAGATAACAAGGGAGGAAAATGCATTTTTCTTGGTGTTAGTGATAAGTCAAAAGCTTATAAACTATACAATCCTAGCACCATGAAAATTGTCATCAGTCGTGATGTGGTGTTTGATGAAGAAGGCACTTGGTCATTGAATCAAAATGGTGTTAAAGAAAGTATTCCAGTAGATTTTGATGATGAAGAGAAAGGGCAGCAGCCTATGGAGAATGAGCAAGAAGAGGAAGTCACTCAAAATGTTCCAATAGCTGATCAAAGCCCACTTGCAGCTGAATCACAAAGGCCTCAACGTGTTCGAAAAAGACCAGCATGGATGAATGATTATGATGTAACTGGAATTGATCAATCTGAAGACCCACTCACTCTCTTTGCTTTTCTCATTGGCTCTGATACCACTGATACAGAGTTAAGAAAAAAAAACAGAAAGATAGAAAGAGACGAGTTGGAATGAAAACTTTGATTTTTGGGCATCTGACAAGACTGTATTTGGTGCTGGTGCTTGAATTCTAGATTCAAATTTTGTGCAGGCGGTGATCCCACGCTTTGATGATCACTATGACCATTGGAGTATGCTAATGGAGAATTTTCTTCAGTCCGAAGAGTATTGGTCGATATATAGTCCCAGTTTTATCGAAATTTGATCCACGATTCCTGACATCAACTACCGATAAAGATGTTGAGCTTGATGAACTACAAGAACCTGGATTGGTGGTTGAGCATGAGCATGGGCACCGCAAAATGAACTGGACTAATGCTATGGTTGCCTTTTGCTTTGCGTTGGCTATTGGTATGGCGCTACTGCCAATTCAAATTCACATCCAACTCCACCATACATCGCTCCTCTGGCTCTCTCTAACAGTTCAACTCAATTTTGCTTGTTTTTTCGTTAGCGAATTCATCGATTCCAAGTTTGTCGTCACTGTTCAAGTGCTTTAGAGATTGGGTTGATTCTTCACTGTCACCACGTTTTTTATGGCCATTACCCTTCAATTTCCTTTCTATTTCAATTGCACGAGCTGGGCTGTATATTTCATTTCCTTCCTTGCCATTTTCATCAGCAGTTTCTTTTAGCTTTGGGGGTTCAGGGTTGGTTCAAAACTAGAAGAAGAAGAAGTGTACTTTTTGACGAATGTGTCGTACGAGTTCCACCAAGAACAATATCCATTTATTATTGTATCCTATGAAACTTTTTTTTTGAGGAGGGGTTGAGAAAATGAATCTATGTTTGTTTGCGTGTATTGGTGGGTGTGTTTTGATTGTTTTTTTATTTTTATTTTTTAAAATTTAAGGGAATGATTTCAACTTTGATGGATGTTTCAAAACAATATTAAAAACGAGTAGTTTCAGTTGGCACAACTAGTAAATTTTTTTGTAATTGAATAAGAGATCTGAAATTTGATTTTCGTCTACATTAATATTATAAACTAGTTGCTAACCTGTGCGATGCACGGGATAAAAAGAGACTCCTTTCACATGTCTTAATATTTTCAATCTTTCTATGGTATATTTGAAAGGACAAAGTTTAGCTACAATCAATGGTGAATTTGTAAAAATTCACTTCTAATAAAAAGATATTGAGTAACATTATAGCCTAAGGGTACAACAAATTTTGTAACTGAATTTTGTCCTGTTTGAAAATAAGAATCCAAATGTTTAAATGTTCCTCCTTTTTTGTTTAGACAACACTTTAATAGTACAAATACACAATATATACAACTTTTAACTACAATACTTGAAAAAACTTAAAGCAGAAACCTAATGCAACAAATATACAATTTCATAGAGGCAATGACACAAATAATAATACATATAAATTTTCATAAACTCAGAGGAGTAGGTGTTATTCGTCACATAAATACAAGTTGTACATTTCTTGTAAAAACACTCAGTGTCATATCTATCATTGTGACAACCACCCTCAATTATATAGATTTTCATCCATTTGCATCCATTATGTCATTGTAGCAGCCATCATTAACAGTTTAACACCTATAAATATATATATATATATATATATATAGTGAAACTAATAGTAACCAATTAATAAAAAAAATAAAACAGCTACATAAAGATGCTTGGATCCCAAACATACTAACTAAAAACCCACAATTATTCATAATTTGATTCCTACAATTTCTCAGTAACCAAACAAAAATCATTATTTTATATATATATAAAAAAACAAAGGAATGACACAAAAAGAGAGAGATGGGATGGAATTTAAATTTAAACATCTTTTTTGGGCTACATTTTTTATGCTAATTTAAAATTTCCAAGATTCCTTGAATTTCATATAAAAAGTTGCTAGTCTCACATCAAGGAATTTAGAATTTTGAACATGATGTTGTAACAATGTATAGAAAAGAGAAATGATGAGAATGAAGAAAGCCTTACCCTACATAATTAGCTAACATTACAATAACCCTATTGAGCTTGGCTGGAATGAAGTTGAATTTCCACTAATGAAATCCTGGCAACAAAGTATAAACTATTAAAATAGCAACAACTAAAAGTCCATAGCTTTGAAATTTGAAGTTAGAAGATTGCAAAGCAAAGATCACTTGCTAAACATCTGTTTCGAAAACAATTTTTAATAAAAAACAATTTGACTTTCTTGGCTTCGTATACCTTCTAACAAAAAAGTGCTTCACTGTGTTTTCATCACTTTGTATGTTATTACTTAAAAGAAAAACTTTTCTTTAATTTCTTGAAAGCAACTTAAGATTGGAAATATTAATGGAACCATACATATAACTTACAAAAAAAATTTTAATAGACAAAAAAGAACGAACTTTCGAAAGACAAAATTTTAGAGAAAGGTGATGATGGCTCAAGCTTAAGCATCTTTAAAAAAAAAAAAAAAACCGTAATGAATATGTGGAAGGAGAGCATCTGATGTGGCTGTAGTCTTTTCTGTTTAAGGCAGTAATTCACAATGCGGTCGGCAGTGGTATTCCACCTAGATATGGCTGAAGTGTTAGCCGTGGCCATGGCTGTGGATTGGGGATTCTCACGACGTGTGGCTGTGGCTGCATGGCTAGGGTATTCTTCTTACTAACTTGGAGAAGATGAGTTAGGTTTTATATAGGGATGAGAGGGGCAGATGAGTATTGATGTTTTATACAATTACAATGCAAAGTTCAAGCTCAAATCAACCTCAACCTCAATGTTGAAGATAAAGATAATATTAATTAAGACTTTTCTTTTATCAACACAGATATAAAAATTAAAGATAAAATCCATTTGATGAATTTTATAACTATTTAATTTCAAATTCTCTACTATACATGGCTTTATGAAAACGTATTTTATTTTGTATAGTTACCTATTTAATATAAAGAGCTCTTTTTATCAATATATATATATATATATATATATATAGAGTTTCAGGGACTTCGGTTATATATATATATATATATAGATGATATACTATAATTCTATAAGGCCTAGTTATTAAATATGTGTCCTATACATGTATATGTCAGTAACTTTGAATTAAACTTTTGTCCAATGTTTTGTTTCTATTTGGTATAGAAGTAGACACGTTTTTCCTAAACTAAAAGTACAAAAGTCGTTGTTACAGGAGCCATAAAAATCAAATTGTTAAATAAGTAGTTTTAAAAATCACAACCGGCTAAGGGATGGATTGATATTCTAATAGAATAGGGTAAAACATTAAGGGTGTGTTTATTTGGAGGTAAAATAAGGTGAATGGAAAACTTTGAAGAGAAAATGAGAAGAAAAACCTTTTTTGGAGTATGTTTGGTTGGGTGGAAAGGAAGGAAAATAAATGGTGGGACTCGGGTGTTTTCTTCCTAAGCCCACCAAAAAGTTTTCTCCCCAAAATGGAGAGAAAATTGAAAGGAAAAAATGAAGCTGCTTAATGGACAAAAATGCCCATGTCTATTTTTTTTTTTGGTTCTGGGCACGTTGCCTCTTTCTTTTTTCTTTTTTCCTTTCTTTTCTTTCTTGGACATTCTTTTTTTCTTTTTCTTTTTCTTGGGCTGTGGGTTTGATAGTTTTTTTTTTTTTTTTTTTTGGTTTAACTAGACATGATTTTTTTTTACATGATTTTTAATTTTTAATAAATTGGGTGACTGCTTTTTTTTTTTTTTTTGGGTTGTTTGTCACTTTTTTGTTTTAATAGGTCATCATTTTTTAACAAGGGTGTATGAGTAAATTTATACAAACTCATTTTTTCCATTCCTCCACTTTTTCACTCCCAACCAAACAAAAAATAGAGAAATTAAAATTTTTTCTATCCTCCTACTTTTCCACCCCTCCAACCAAACGAACCTTAAGGGCCTGTTTGAATCGAGAGGATAGAGGGGGAATGGAAGGGAGTAGAGTAGAGTTGACTGAAAATATGCTAATTTTGGATCAACTCTATTTTACTCTCTTCTACTCTCTCCCCTCTTCCTCAATTCAAACGGACCATAAATAAATAAAACCTGCTCATGTGATGACGTCAAACCTTGGAACATTAGATATAAAATATTTAAAAACTATCAAAGATTCCAATTCGGTCAAACTACTTTCTAAAACAATATATATATTGCCAATGGCCTCATAGTCAAGTGGCACCCGAGTTTCTTTGTAAGCTGTTGCTCGAGGGTTCTATCCCCCACACTTACCAAGCAAAAAAAAAAAAAAACAATATATATATATATATATATATATTTATATATATTAAACACAATGATGCCTATTTAATATACTTATTTTATTATATCTTATTATAAAACTTAAGTCCAACCATGTTTTTTAAACAGTAATGTTATAGGTACAAATTATTTTATAACATTTTTATAAACAATTGTTGTGACCAATTTTTACTAATTTTCATCTATTCCCACTACTAACTTCACGTTTTCACTTATCAATAATTACTCACTATATTAGTAATTTGTGAAAAATGTTGTAAAATAGTTTGTAACTCTAGCATTACCCTTTCTATTTTTTTTTTTTTTTTAAATTACAAACTTTTTGTTATAAAAAAACTCAACAAAATAAAATAAAATATCAAAGTGTGCCAACTAGTTCAATTATAAGGCTCTTGGACATACTTAACAAGAGTTAAATAGTCATGATACAAAGATTGTTGTATTTATATCAACAAATATATGATAAATGTTTCCGTATTTTTGTTACAATTTTTTCAAAAATAAACTTATAATACTCGTACTATACACGTACCCTTTTTTTCACTATTTCCGTAATTTTATGCCAAATTTTTGAAATATAACTTTTTGAAAATTGCCGAATTATAACCATCTGTATATTTACAGTATTGAACTCATACCATATTTTACTAACTATGCTATAAGTAGGGGTAGAGCTACATGTTAGAGTGGGGGCTACAAAATTTTTGAAAATTTATTTTTACTATATAAAAATATTTAATATTTTAATAATTAGCTCCCAAAAATGGGAGCTAGTCCCCCCAAATATTTGAGTTGGTCCAAATGTTTTTTAAAAAATTGTCCAATTGCTCTAGTAGTTATAGATAACGTATAACGTATTGTTTCTCAAATTCAATTTTTTTTTTATTGTAAAATGTGTTCTCGTATCTCTTAAAGTTTGGGATCATTCATGTCTTTGAACACTTCATTAATTCAATTGAAAATCTTTTACTCACAATGGTAGACAATTTGGTAACTTATATTGAAAATGAAAATTGTAAGGATTTCACTATGGAAGATGGTGAAAGATTAATTTAATTCTATGAAACATTTAATTTTAAGGATTTCATTATGAAAGATACTAATTTCTATGTATTTGTATAGATGCATGTGTTTGTGTATGTGTATGGGAGTTTGTATAGACTAATAAATTAGTAACCCTAATCGCCCCCCAAACAAAAATTTCTGGCCCCGCCCCTGACTATAAGCTTTTATAATAATGAAAAAAATATTATTTAATCTTTATATAGAAAGGAAGAAAGGAAAATTAAATGTTGGGTTTAAAAGTAGTATCATGACTATTGTCTATGGATTGAGATCAGGTGCAATACCTATTGCACTTGATGCAATTGATGTGAGTGGCTGAGATTTTAAGTTGCAAAAGCAACTTTAAATCTCAACTATTGAATAATTTTTTTTTAAGTTAAAAAGTGAAAGTAAAAATGTAAAATTAGTAAAAAAATATTTTTGGAGAGAGGGGAGTTTATAGCAATTGCATCGGATCTCAATCCATTGTGTGCTATGGGTAGTTTCATTTTTGGAAACTGATTTTTTTTTTTTTTTTTTTTTTGAAAATACTAAGTATTTTTAACACACAAACAGAGAGAGAAGGGAGAGGGAAAACTGAAGTATTAATTGTTTAATACCAAGTTCAACTAAATACTATTATACTACTATTTCTCAAAAAAATAAAAAGAAGTTCACTAAATACCAACCTTAACCAAAACAAATTTGTAGGCAAGTATTATATTCTTTCTTAATAAAACCAATGCATCTAAAATTTTACATCCCTTAACTAGGTAGAAAATCATCAAGTACTGATATACTCCATAAATATCTCCATGTAACTTACAAATATTTTCTTTCAAAATTTCAACAATATGCAACAAAAATCCTTTTTTTTTTTTTGAGATAATTTTAATATATGGCGTCTGCTCCTGATAATAATTTTTTATCATCAGACTAAGAAACCAATCGATTTTTGGTGTAAGCGGGGATTGAACCCCAAATCTCTTATTCAACCATCAGAAATTTTACCAGTTAAGCTAACTGGAACCCACATATGTAACAAAATTCCAAACCATCGATAAAGGTGATCATACCATATGTCCGACGTTTATGTACATACTCAACTCTAGAACAACAAAATATCAAGGGTTTAACATGCTCCAACAAACTAGAGCCCAAAAAATACATCAATGCTTAAAGGCAATCAAGTACATCTTGGCTTTATACAAAAGGCCTCACAAATCTAAAAAACATATATAGATAAAAGAAACTACAGCTCCTCTTGTCACCGCTATCACTGTCATTGCTTTCAAGAAAAGAACATGTGTACTATCAAAATAGATAAGGGTGAGTGTAAAAATAAGTACTAGGCTGGTCACATTTTTATCCCCATTTTTAAATTTGATAATAGTAATACCCAAGTCTCGATATTCTCTTTATTAAAAGAAAATTTCATCATTCACAAGGTAAGCTTTAACCAAGTATCTTATATAAGTAAATAACATCATGTAAGATAGTTTGCACTTGCGGCTCAACATTCAGTGAAGGGTAGTCACAGGACCACCCTGACCTGGAAAAAAAATTTATCATATACAAATTTTGAAAATTTATGATTTTTTAATCCTTAAAAAATATTTGTGACCATCCTAAATTTTTTTAGGTCCAACATTATTAAATTTTAGACAAAATTTGGTAACAAACTTGATTATAAACTAAGACTATAACTCTATTCAATATTTTTTTTTATACGTTAATTTTGACAAATCTACAAATAAATTACATTTTCTTCTTATATCCTTCATACTTGCAAAATTTCAAAGAAGATCAAAGATTAATAGCTATGTTATCAATCAAATTTTTAAATTTTGAGTTTTTGTAATCTAAAATTATACATAAAAAATAAATTTATGGTTCCAAAGTAAATGACATACGATTGACAAGAAATTTGACAAGAGTTTTAAGAATACAAAAAACATTGAATTCAACAATTAGATTTTCAAAATATGTGGCCGTGTTAATTTATTTAATGAGAGTTGTAGACTTAATACAATTAAGTTTGTAGCCAAATTTTGTCTTTAAACTTTAGTCCCTTTAACAATATATTAGATCCTAACAAATAAAAAGAAAAATCTCAAGAAAATTTTTATCTAACCAAAATTTTAATAAAGATGTAACTTGCAACATTGGTAATGAGATTATCATGCAAAAATTTCAAAATAAAAAAATTTGCAGAAAGAAATTGTAAAACTTTATATATTTATGTGTGCATTTTTTTTTTTAATCAATATATGAAGTTCTCTTTCAATTAAATTTTGTGTAATTTAAATTCCTTAATGACCACCCTGAAAAATATTCTTGGAGCCGCCACTAATAATTTGGGACCCAAATTTTCATATTGAAGCTACATTTTCTTCTTGGTATGACAAAAACACTACTCATTGCATAATTAAATTGGGACATTAGTGTACTGACAGGGTACGGATGGATTTCCCATAAGGATTGTAAGGTGATAAGCATTGTTTAATACTTGTATGCTTGGATTTTTCTTTTCTTAGGAATGTTTGATCTACACCAAAGTCCACTCATGGTTGCGATTTCCATGCTAAATATCCAACTAAAATTTGATTTCCTTGTTATATTTTGTATCCTTGCCCGTGCATTCGCATATGTTAAGAACTAGTTACACTAAAAATCAAAATTATGGAGAAGGATAAACTGCTTGAAGAAGTTACATTTGCTCTTGCTTAAAGAAGGATTTGAAGCAAATAAGTGAGTGCCATTACTTATTCTACAACTTGACTAAAATATATGCATTTAGGCTTCAGCTCACTTTAATTGCCTTTTGTTATGTATCCTACATTAGGCTAAAATGAATATTCAAAGGGATATTCACAATAAAAGAACTTGTAGAAGGTAAAGCATAAAGAAGAAGCATCTATGTTGAGAGGAGGTTAAGAAGGCTCCCATAAGGGAAGTTTAATACACTCAGGGTACAAAAACATGGTTTTGTGTTCCTCTTAACTCAACTAGTATGTCTCTCACTGAGATTTGGATTTGAATCCTACATCAAAAAGAAACTTATTAGTGTCTTGACTTAATTATAAAGAGTAATGAAACGGATGCCATACCCAAAAGTTTCAAATTATATCTATCAAAAATAAAAATGAGAACTTAGAAAATATGGGGGCTGTTTGGTAATGTTGTTTTAGTAACATTGTTTGTATTCATTGGAAATATGTGTGAAAAAGGATGTACAAATACGTGTAATGTTGTTTAAACACTGAAAACTGTTGTTCAAAACATCCTACCAAACAGTCCCATGGTTATTCGACCAGGTCAATACTGATTGAACCAAAGGTTGAAGGACACTCTTAGCATTGGGATGGTCCCACTCTAGGGCTTCCCATATGTTTGTTGAGATTCTTTGTAGTTTAGGTGGAGGAGATGGTTGTCCGACAATATGGGGTAGAGAGAGAGGAATTCTCTTTAGTTTTGGACATCCAAATACTTGGATTACTTCGAGAGAATAGCAGACCATTGTGCCCCTATAAATGCTCTCCAGTTGTGGTAGACGATCAAGGGACAGATACCTCAGTTGTGGGAGAGATACTGTGAAATCATTATTAGCAGAGAGGTTGCTGCTCTCACCCAGCGCATATTCATGTCCTGTTGCTATTATTTCTTTCATTTGATAACAAGCATAGACTCTAAGAGCTTCCAGGTTTTTAAAGTGCAGAAGCAAGCTGACCTCAAACAGCTTCTTCATAATTGGACAGCCAGCAATGGATAATTTTTTTAGAGCAGAAAATGTGCCAGGAGGCAGTGGTGCAGCTCTTTCTCCCCTAAAAAGGTCACACAAGTTGCACAATCTACTAAGTGCTAGGGACTCAAGGTTTTGAAGTAGGATGTAAGATGACTGTTGAAGTATGCACTCTATTCCATTGCAATCAGCAAGAACACAAGTCTTTAATTCACTAGCATTGTTCAATGAAGAAATACTGGATAAGCTGATGATATCATGACATTTGATAATTTGTAAGGTCTGAATGTCACCTGGCAGAAGCATCATGTCTTCTCCTCTGCCAATATTGCATTTTGTAAACTGTACTTCTTTTTGTAAAGATTCCATTTCTTCTTCAATTGCCTCATTCCCTTCTCCCACTCGGATGAAATAATTGTTTGGTCCTTGTTCTTGCAGACATCTCACATATGCATTAAAATCATTCTGGTCATACAACTGGCCTGCAAAAGTTTCTAACTTTCTCAGGCTTGCCACTTCCTCTCCTTTCACTTTCAAGGTTTTTGAAGCCCCATAAATCATGAGGAATTGGAGAGAAGTGAGTTTAGGTAATATCCCTGAAGGTATAATTTCCAGATTGCGTGCATATAGATTAAGATACTTAAGACTGACCAACATTTCCATACCTTGGGGTACCTCCTTGATTCCACTATGACTGAAGTCTAGCTTCATTAACACCTTCATCTTTGCTAAGGAGGGCACATACTTCAATCGGTAACAACCTCTCAGCAGTAAAGCTGTGAGATTGTCCAAGCCAGACACGGAATCTGGCAAAATCTCAAGGCCAGTATCGGATAGATCAAGAACCTGGAGCGCATGCATATGCACAAAAAAAGAATTTGGAATGAGAGTCAAAGTATGATTTGATGATAGCAACAGGGTTGAGAGCCTATGACACTTGGGTGATAAGTTGGAAGGGACTTCTGATATGTAGTTGTGCATTAAGGAGACCTTCTCAAGATTCTCTGCCCACTTCTCAATGTCTGGAAAATTTCTCAAATACACACCAGCTTCTACCAGGAATCGAGGACTTGTGCTTGTGATCTGGAGTGCCATGTCTCGAATCAAATCATGCATTTTCACCCATTTCATATCCTTGTTTTGGTCCACAACACTTTCTAGTAGGCAAGAATTTTCAAGCTTATTTAACATAGCATGGCCCCTGTCAAACTCTGCACGCTTGTTCTTCATTCCTTCAATTACTCCTCCTGCAATTAAATGCTCTATCAACTCCTTTCTCCCAATCAAAAAGTCTTCTGGGTATAGTGCACAATAAAGGAGACAATGTCTAAGTCTCTCATCTTGCAGATGAATATAGCTAAACTTTAGCTGTTCATATACCTTCCCCATGTCATTGAGGCCCGATGTAGAGACTCTCAGTTCTTCCAATGCATTCCTCCACTCACAATGGTCAACTACACCCTTCATACTTCTAGCTATTGTGATAATTGCAAGTGGCAAACGACCACACTCTTTAGCAATATCCTTTGCAATTGTTTCTATTTCTGGAGCAACAAGGTCACGTCCAACTTTTTCCAAGAATAAATTCCATGTTTCATTTTCAGAAAGGAGCTGCACTTTGATTTTTTTGCATCCCATCCTTACACATACATCAGATAATCGAGTTGTTAATACTAATTTGCATTCATTATCTCTAGTAGGTTCTGGGATCCCTATCTCCTCAAGTTCAAATTCTTCCCACAGATCATCTAAAATTAGAACATACCTCTTTCTCATTCTCAACATTGCCAGTAACTTTGCTGCCCTTATTGTTTCACTTTCGTTTTCTGAAAGGCCTAATTGAAAGGCATGTGCAATTTTACTCTGCAATTGAATCACACTGGTAGCCTTTGGTACAGTGATCCATACGGCATTTTCAAACTTACCAGTCTCAATTAAGAGCTGATTATAGATATGTTTCATAATGGTTGTTTTGCCTACACCCCCAATTCCATGAACTCCTACTTTTCTGACATCATTATCCATCAAACATGCCCAAATTTCGTCCATATTTCTTCTAGTTGTGTCACCTACTATTATCGCCGTCGGCAGCATTACCCTATTTCCATCAGGACCATCAACTACCAAACTGTCATTAAAACTACCCTTCTGATGAAGCTCTTCCACTTCCTGAATTTTTTTAATTACAAGTTTTCCTAAATGAGCGCGTGAGAGAAATTTCCCCTCTCCAACTTCTTGGTCTATGGTCTCCACTTCACCATTCATCTTTTGCACATTTTCCAACCACAGTTGAACCTCTTTCTTTAACTGTTTCTCTAAACAAAGCTCTACATTCATTCTTGATTCAATGTCCTCCTTCCGACTATTCACTACTTCCAACTTGTTATGGAGAAGTATCATCTTTTCTTCAAGGCTTCTATGATATTTCACACATTTACCAATTGGAGCCCATATTATTTTTGCAATTTCTAAGATTACCCCTGACAACTCCATAATTGAGTTCCTGCATAGTTACAAAATAAGCATTAGAACTTAATAAGCACATTCAGTCAAATCTTATATAAAAAGAAGCATACAGAAAATTCTTGGCCAAGTTTTCAAAAAAAAAAATTGGAGTGACTCCTACTTAATGCTTGGCCATGTTCGTTTAGAAACAAATACTAGAATAAAATGCTTGATGTCTCCTTCACTCTCTCTCCAGACAGATCTTTCGTAGCTTGGCAATCTGTATGTTAAATTGGAAACATATTGAGTATCGATCCTTAGTTTCCTGCAATTTGAATCCTCTTTTTGATTCTGCTTCTTTTCCAGTATTTTAGTTTTGTTACTTTTTACTGAATTTCAGTATGGCTATTCAGATTTTATGAGAGAATGTGTGATTGACACTGTGAGTGAGGGGCCTAGGAGTTTCAGCATAAATTCTTTATTACAAAAGATCTTTACTAGATTCTCTCCCCGTAATACTACACACTTAATGGGAAGAAAATTGTTTTGTTAAAGTTCACCAAGCAGCTAAGAAGGATGTGGACTCAACAATTAATTTTTCAAGCCGTTATGGCAAGATCAACATGCTTCTATTGGGGATATCACACAAAGTAATAATGGAAGAATAAGGTTAATATAAAAGACAAACAGAAAATAGATAACTTGGAGGCACTATATTGTTTTTTTTAGACAATATTTACCCCCCACATTATTGTTGTTAAAGGGTTATCTTAAATTTGTCTCTAAGATACAACCAAGATGTTGGGTTCTACATATGGTAATTTTGGAGAATGACCACAGGATATCTTGTGTTTCTCTCAAACTTACTATTTTGTGGATTTCTTGTGTTTCTCTCAAACTTACTATTTTCAAGTGAACATAAGCCTCTATTTATACCCATAGGGTTATATTTCATCAAAATGCATGTATGGAGAGTTGAAACGTTTCATAAAACCATTAATAAGGCTTGAAACCTCTTTAACCTTTCCGAACAGTCATCAGAAAATTCTACAGAAAATCCCGTTTCACGATTTTCGATTGGTCGAAAATTACTTTCAATCGATCAACTGCTCTTTTCGATCGGTTGAATAGGAATCGAACAGCGATCGAGACATCTAGAAACTCCAGGATTCTTCTTTACCATTTTTGATCGATCAAGCCAAAGCTTCGACCCTTGAAATTACTGATTTTCGAATTTTCACTTAGCTAGAATTTTCACTTTATGAAACCATATTCTCCAAACTCAAACATTATTATTACAACCTATCCTTGTATATACAATAGCTTCAACATATTAAATCTATAGATACTAAAAAAGTCGACGTGGTAAGAGCACACCCACCTCCCCCCCCCCCCCCCAAACATTTCTCAACTCAACTGAGTTCTATTTAAGTCTTGTTCATGTTCTGTTCTGCAAGCTGTATTTGTTTTGTTTTGTTTTCTACCGCTCTATGTATACCTGTTCTTTTTCTCTGTACTTTTTCTGTCCCATAAAATTCATGTACCAAACAAAAAGAAAATTGCATCACTTATACCAAAAGCTTAAGCCGTGGCATAAAAAAAAGGCTTAAGCTGTGTGGAGACAGGCTACAGGCTTAGGCTCATGACTACTTATTTTGATACCATGATAAAATATTTCCTGTTATAAACGTGGATCAATTTAAGCAGAAATATCCGTGGATCTAATAGTTAGTGAGTGAATGATCTTGGTCTGAATATTTTACAGGGGGACAGCCCCAAGTGATCAGATTTTCTCTTTCCATATATTGAAGATACAGTCAACTTAGAATATTACATGAGAAATTAAACACACAGAAAAGCTGAAGCTATGGTCCTTAGACCAAATAGCATCCCCCAATAAACAAGGAGAAAAGGATGAGATCACAATTCAACACAACAAATATTTAAGTTGAATGTGCCATTAAAAAATGAAATAGCTGAACCCACAAGAATTTTGAGAATAATATAAAGTACCTGGCTTGATCACAAACTGGTACCACTTTGGAAGAGGTCTGATTCAATTCAAAGGATGTGTGGAAGTAACATTAAAAGGTCTGACACTCAACGGAAGAGAAAAGAAATCCAGAGAGTAAAAAGAGCAAGCATCAGACCATGACTAAAGATGGGAAATATTATGTGGACTTGGATGGACAACAGTAAGGATAGTTTAGCTTGCCATGACTACGAGTCAAGGAGGGTATTTTCTATGTGAAAAAAGTTCTATTACAATTGGCATAACTCCGTTATTTGTGAGGCAATCTAGTCAAGTGATTAAGAAACACAGTAAAAGGATTTCTCCATTGAACCCTATTTTGGTCTAGCCTAGGGAAATTATCAATGGGACCATCGTCTAATATCTCACTCTTCAACAAGTGGGATCCACATGCAAAGAGAGGTTGATCTCAAGAGATTGTCTCACAACTTCACAAGATACCCTTCCTATTTATGGTTTTCTTGTTCTTTTCCTTGTGAATTATCAAACAAATGGGACGGCCAAGAAAAAGTCCTCTCTTTCAGACTCCACATTGCTATATGGGAAACAATCGGTGGCACTGTTGGTCAAGGTAACATTAATTCTTCCAAGATTTATGTGTTATTTTGTTCCAAAATGTATGGTGTTATCATATTTTTTTGACTTTTTTTTTTTTTTTTCCATAGAATCATATTTTTCTGACTTGAGCTTATTGTTTCTAGAAGGATTGCACATTGTATGCAAGTCTTTTTCATTCATAAATTAGTATATATTATTGATTATTTAACCTATTAAATCTTTCAAGCATGATTATTCCAACACAAAAGTCTCCATAATTTATAGAAGTTTGGTTTGAGGGAAAGAGCCTTCGAATAATTGAGTTTAATTTCATAATGGTATAAACATGAGAAGAATGCAAATTTGATGTGTCTAGCTCTTACAATTAGGTCAACTAGTAGTTGTCCGTGTGATGTATGGATAATTTTGTGATATTTTATGTAAAATGGTTTTGGATAGTATTGTACATATATTATAAAGAAAAAGTAAACTAAATTAGAATAAAGAAACATATACATTTTGAGATATTAAAAGTTGGTTTAGTAGCTTCACTGCATATTTCATATTTGTAGTCTTCTTAAGGGAAGATTTTTTTTTTAAAAAAAAAAAAAAAATCATGAAACCAAAAATAAATGCAAAAGAGTAATAGGACCATAAAAATCAACTAATTTGTATTGTGTTCACATATTTCATACCGTGAAATAAAAGTATGCCAAACTCTCTAACTATCTTTCACTCATCAATAGTGCGACATTAAGACATGGTGTGGGCAAGTGTGTATGCATGTGTCTTATAAATGATTTAAAATTAAATCATTATAGAATATGACTTTACATTACGCACCAAATATTATCTCTACTTATATACCCAAAACAAAAACTAACTAACCAAATTACCTAAACATAAATCATATTTAAGCCCCTAATTTAAAAAGAAAAAAAAAAATACTTGTAGGGGTTTTGGTGTCTTGATGGTGGTGGGAGGCCAGTATAACGGAGGTGGTAACCTCTCAAATTCCTCTTTCTCTGTCTTTCAAATGTTTTGTTAGTCTCAGGTCTTTTATTTTGGTAATATATAGTGAAATAGTGCATTTTATTTAACAATGTACAACATTTTTGTGTCTCTCTAGAGCCTTATCTCGTTAGTTATTACTATTAGTTCTTACATTTAAAAAAAAAAATTTAATAATAATACTAAAACAGTGGGTATGCTAAAACATATGAAGAATAGTAAAAGGTGTGGTGTAAGCTTAGGCAATTAATGAGATATTAATGAGATAATAATAAAATAAGTTAATGTGAACTTTTGGGTAACAATAAAAAAAAAATTAATGAAATAGGTAAAAAAAAGGTTAAATGCAAAATTAGAATGCCACTTGGTAGAACCTCATGCACTCTCATATGAAGTCTCTAACAGAGAGACATTTTGTAACAACTTTTATTCTACAATATTCCTTCAATTTTTTTTTTTTTTTTACTCATTCCTTGAATTGAATAATTATAATGGTTATGTGTGTGCTATTTATAATTATTGTTTCACTGCATATTTATAGCCTTTTCAAGGTAAGATTATTATTTTTTTTTTAAATCATGAATAATTTATTGATTCCTTTATAATTTATATATTGTGTTGGTTTAAATGAATTTTTTCTCAAGCTTTCAGATGATGCACTTTAGATAAGATGTTCAACTTTTATACGTCAAGCATTGACTATAAGTCTTGTACATGAAACAAATAGAGATAAGAAATTAAGAATATGGTCCATTTTGGTCGGCCTTAGTTTGATTTGTCTAGACATCAATTTTCTCTCTTGCCAAAAGTTTGACTTATTTTAGGCGGAAGTTTCCTTGATTATTACTTGTATACAAAATTCTAGGATCATTAAATTGGAACAAGTCCCTTACTGACCTAACCAATTGGAATAGGATGAAATTTCTTCCCATCCACACTAAACATTGTGTACACTCCAAATTTTTTCTACATCTCATAATGATACGTTGTTGATAGGTGTCATCCAAGTCCAACATGATTGAGAGTTGTAATTGAAACTATGGCCCAGAAGCTTTACTATTCAATACTTTGCGAGAAAAATTAAACACTCATTTGATGTAACAGGAGACTATGGAATTTGACATTGTATACACTGGGGTTTGTTCTTGATGTTGTGAAATTACTGTAGGTACTAAATACTCTAGTTTGATAAGTTGGCAAGTCATGTTATTTAAGCATGAAAGTCTACAATGGAAAACTTTTATGTTCTTATAATAAATGTTTTTGGAGAGAAAATTGTTAGTCCCCTCATCCCATTGGGACTCCCCTATTTATACAAAGGAAAAAGGGTCTAATATTCCTGAGTTTAACTTAGTTACATGAATTTTTGTGCAATTGTGCCTAAATTTCTTTTAAAAATTTAATTTTAATTTTGAACTCTAATTTGGTGATTTTTATATGATTTTTGTGGTTTGATTTTGATTTAGTAAAGACATATTAGCTAAAAGAAACGAAGGTAGAGCTATTAAAGAAATCTTTACTTTCAGATTAGCAATTACAGATGGCTAATGCTACATTGTCATTTGTGGTTGTGTTATGAATAAGCAGTATGTTGTTTGGGCAATTGATTGAGACAAAGAAATTAACCATATTAAAAGGGATTAGCAACTTTTTCTTCCTCCTTCACCATTTGTGGTATGTATATGCCTTTTTCACATATGCTCAAGTGAAGTACCCATTAGGATTTCCCTTAATTATGATAAACATATTAGTTTTTTTTTTTTTAAAGGAATTTCTATATTTATTAAATGAGATATGTGATATATATATATATATATATATATATATATATATATATATATATGTTGAGGGCGGTGTAGCTAAATTGGCACCTCCCCATACACAATGTCTAGGGTTTAAGAGAGAAAATGTTCAAATAGTAAGAGTCAAGGAAAAAATGTTCAAGTTGCGGGGTTAGCAGCATATTGTTATTATTTCTTAAAAAAAATAATAAATAAATAAATAAATAAAAAGATATTGAGATATATATTGTTTTCCTTGAGCTAAAGCAATTGCGATGGAAGTGTGGAGTGGATGATTTTTTTTTTAGTCCTTGAGTATTTTGGATTGTTTCAAATGAGTAATGGCTCCTCTTAGACTCCTAAAATTTTTGGTTTATTATTTTGTTATCTATAACTTGATTCTTCTTTACCTAATAAAGTTTGGAATTTTCTGTAAGTACATTTTTTCTTCAAGAAAATGAATAAAAATCTCCCTTCATGTTCATGCTCATGTTAATGTTCATATTTGTATCTTTTGCAATACTCAATAAGTTGTTTACTCATTTTGTGAGTTATCAATTGTAGTTATATATATATATATATATATATATAAACACAATACTATTCAATTAAACCAACGTGAAAAATTAAATCTATTAGATTAAAAAAATGGACATGAAAATGAAAATTTCACAAAAAATTTCTTAAATAGAATTAAAATAATTTTTATTCAATATTGTTTATCAAGCAATCATGTACTAACTAACAACATTCCAATCATTAATTATGTGCATAACAGGGTGATGAAATGGTTGTTCAGTTTATTTAGGAAATGTGATCTAGCTAATAAAAATTAAAAAAATATAATAACTTTCATGCGTAGTCATGAATTATACCTTTACGTATATCTTATGCATTTTATGAGTTTTATTTTATATAAATGTATTTCATAAAATTAACAAAATTTATCATAAAACTCTTCATTGTATTTTTTAAAAATCACTACATAAAAATGAAAGAAGTTTTTTTCCCAAAAAAATGTTCTCCAGTCATAATATTTACCAAAAAAGATCATACCAAAAAAAAAAAAAACATGCAATGCACGGGCCAATAACCAATGTATATATATAATTAAAGCCAAAACTGAGAGAAAATCCAATTAGATTATAAATTGGATTCCAATTGTTGTCTAATTTTGTGCCACGTGTCCAATTTAAGGTTTTTTTTTTTTTTTTTTTTTTTTTTTTTTTTTTTTTTTTTTTTTTTTTTTTTTTTTCCAAATACCATTGGACTCACCATTACATTTGCAATATACTAAACTTTTTTTTTTTTTTTTGATGAGATAGTGGCTCCTAAAAAAGGGTCATATATGGGACTGTAATTTCATGAACAACATGTAATTTTAAATAGAGTGATGGTAGTTTGATATACATACATATGTGCGTCTATATATATATAGCCAAAAACTGAGAGAAAAATTAATGAAATTCTAAATTGGATTCTAATTTTGCGTCATATGTCTCATCTAATTTTTAAATTTGTGTGTTAAGTAAATTATTAGGTGCAAAAATCAAATAGTCTAAATTCAATTAAATTCTAAATTGAATTTTAACTAGAGTTTAATTTTGCGCCATATGTCTTGTAAGGACACAATTTGGTTCCTAAACCCAAAAGGTAAAAGGATCTAGGCCCAAAAAGCCCAATACAATGAATTTGTAAAGAGTGAGTTAGAAAACTAGGCACTAATAAGTGGGTGACAATTATAATGGATCCAAATGACAATAAAGTAAAGATAGACTGGTTTTATCTAAAGAAAATCGTCATCGGCACAATCCGAGGAGATCAGTTCTTGTATATATCTCTTGAATTTGATTACAAGCACAGTTCTTGTTGCTACAGTGTTTTTCTCTTAATTTTCCAATCCCTTTCTTTAGGGTATTCTTTCTTTTTTATATTGTCTTCATTCTTTCATCTCCACCCTCCACGTGTAGGCTAGGTTCTAGACGTTGATCCTTGTCCCATCAGCACCTTCCTGAAATTTTTGGGAGTAGCTGTAAGGCTGAAAATTACTGTTCAGGTATCATTTTCACATTAATGAGGCCAGAGAGTTAGCTACAGAGCATTCAATGCGGTGGTAGCAGCCTTAGATATTTCATAGTTCTCCTTTGTCCTGTACACTCATGATGTGCATCCTTATAGATGGAACCTCCCAGAATGTTACCCTGGATGGCAAACCACACCTTCGGACCTCTACTTTGCTCAGCCGAGAAGGCATTCCTCCTCGAACCACCTTCTTAGGCTATCATGACTAGACCCCTTTCTTTATTCACTAATGCTGACTTCCATAACAACGTTTACCCATCCTCGGACTACCAAGCGTCCTCGGACCGGGCCCCCAACCCAGCATATACTACTAGGCCTATCATCCCTACAATAACCCCTTGAAATTCTCCTTTTTTGCTCCTCGAGTAGAAAGGGGGATTTCGATATCACTATGTTGAAGGCCAAAATTTCACAAGAATGCCCATTCCATGAAAAGTAAAGAAGGTCCAATTCAAGCAGCAAGAAGAATCAACATTAAGGCCCTATTTATGTTTAGATTTCCAGCAAAAAGGTCATTAAAAAGTCCAGCAAAATTCAGTGAAAGAACTGGGCCGGAATACCCAGAGGCTGCCAGAGGGCCGGGATACCCAGAGGCTGCCAGACGCCCGGGATCCTCAGGTAATGCAGGACAGCTACTGTAGGATTGAGACAACTCAAGAAAAGTACCACAAAATACAAGAAATGAAGAACAAAGATGTCCTTCTCAAGTACCCACTGGTGCAGCAAAGAATCAGAAAGTATAAAACAAACATTCATAAACAAAGGAGCTGTACCACAAGGAACCAAGAATGAGAAAATCATACGTAGAAGCAACTGGAAGAGAACTTTCAACCCAGCAGTAAAAGATTCCAACTATTTGGGAATAATGACAACAAGGAAATAACACCGACAGCTAAGTCTGAAAAATTAGAAACCTTGAAAGAAGAGAGATTGAAGGCTAATTGCTGAGGACGCCCCGGAATGGAAAGTCAGCAAATGACTTTTAGAGAAAGAGCAATAAAAGATGAAAACTATGAGAAAAAAGGGAAGAGACCAGCCCTTGAGCAACTGTCACAGCACGACCCCTGAGGGGCAAAAGAGAGAAATCACTAGTACCTTAAAGCCCTAGAAAACATGCTATAAAAGGAAGAGAAAACCCATGTTGAATGGGGGAGAGGATTTTCAGTAGGAAGAATATCATAATAGAGTCATTAGAACTCTGTAAAATTTAAGAAAAACAGAGGAATGTCTCCCGGTATCCCAGAAACAGCCATTATAGCACATACTTGGATTTAAAAGGATTCAAACTTTGCAAGTCTTAGAGGCTTGAATAGCCATCAAAGTCTATAATTTTTGAACTTATTTGAACCTTGTATCACGTCCTAGTGAGCACATTTGTAATCCACAATCAAGAAAAATAATGAAATATCTCATATTGATTTGAGAATTTCTAACAATTACTTTGCATATTTCTTTACTGCTTCTTGCTGCTCAATACATATATATTCTTGCTTGTAAAGCTGAGTCCCTGCCCAAGCAAAGCCACTCAAACTTGAGTTCCAAATCCCACAAGTCTTGTGCAAAAGCATAAGTCTGTAAGAATTGGGGCCAGGATCCTCGTGGCTGAATCATTCTCATGAAATTCATTTACATATATGTATATGTATTAATATTTATATATATATATATGTGTGTGTGTGTGTGTGTG